>NC_134353.1:899859231-900028129 GCF_048569485.1 Anomaloglossus baeobatrachus | reverse complement strand
AAAGTGACGCACTTCCGGCGTCGCTCTCGACATCATAGTGTATAAAGCCTAGATGATACGATTAACGAGCGCAAAAGCGTCGTAATCGTATCATCGGTGTAGAGTCGGCGAAAACCATAATTACCTTGCTGCGACGGTCCGATGTTGTTCCTCGTTCCTGCGGCAGCACACATCGCTGTGTGTGAAGTCGCAGGAGCGAGGAACATCTGCTACCTGCGTCCCGGCCGGCAATGCGTAAGGAAGGAGGTGGGCGGGATGTTTACATCCTGCTCATCTCCGCCCCTCCGCTGCTATTGGCCGCCTGTCGTGTGACGTCGCCATGACGCCGCACGACCCGCCCCCTTAATAAGGAGGCGGATCGCCGGCCAGAGCGACGTCGCAGGACAGGTGAGTGCATGTGAAGCTGCCGTAGCGATAATGTTCGCTACGCCAGCTATCACCATGATATCGCATCTGCGACGGGGGCGGGGACTATCGCACTCGGCATCGCAGCATCGGCTTGCGATGTCGTAGTGTGTAAAGTACCCCTTAATCTCAGGACAGATCATCAATATCATCATATGGGTGGGGGTCCGACACGCCCACCATTGCCATACTGATGTTAGGTCATCAAAATTATATGCCCTGACAGCCCCTTCTATAATAGATCCCAGGTGAGAACCAGGCGTACTGACAAGATGTGCCATAAGCGTCTCCAAGATGCGGGGCCCTCCCTGCGCTGGAGCCGGCAAACGGCTGGAGTTTGGGTCAGAGATGAGGAGGGGGCAACGAATTATACGTGTCTCTCTCCATTCCTTTTCCTGGACTTCCGAAAAAAGTAGAGCGCACATGACAATGGGTATTGACGAGTCATTCCTAACCCCAATTTAAGTCCTTGCCTTCCCCGTCCTAGTCATCCTCCCCTCTAGGCCCATAGCTTACATACTAAACTAAAATAAAGAGACCACGCCAGAGGACGGAATGATTTGGCCACAGCAGCCTTTTATTTAAACATACAACATATAACCAAAATGATACCGCTAATAAGAGGGGAATGGTCCTCGAAGCCCCCAACAATTCTTTTATTGCGGGCACGGCCCAGCATAGACTTACAAGGTGGCATGACCCCTAGCCGATTATACTCCTGCGCAGAGGCACTCGCTGCAAAACGAGCTGTCTGATTTTTTACCGCACCCCCACGGGCTCCCCCTTCACCACCTGTGTGGCGTTCTGCCGTCTTCCATTCCATTGAATCCACCTGGGGAGCCCAGAGCCTTTTGATCCCCCCCCCATCTAACCACCGTGAGATCACATTCCCAACTTGGAGGACCCTCCACTCCACCTGCCGCCGCTGTGACAAGAATTAAAGAAGAAACTAATAGGTCAAAAGTACACCCCAACCTAAATCTCAGTTCTGATTGTAACCTAAACATATATACCTGTACGAATAAATGAAAGCCCATACGTAGCCGCTCAGACCTCCTCACCATGTACTGGCACCGCACTAAAAGGGAGGGTGGCTGGGTGTTTAATTGTAGGCTGCCTTAAATGGCTGCCCTACGCTAATGGCTTCCCCTATTTATACCCCTAATTCACTACGCCGCCTCGTTGGGATCTCCCCGCCTTTGTTTTTATCCCTTATTTCCCTAATCCTAGCAAAGCCCCCTAAACCCCACATTATTTGAAAATTCCCCTATACTTGAAAACCCCCCAAGCCCAGCATTATTTAACACTTTCATTCCCTGTCCAACCCTGTCAGGGCAGCCTCCCCCTAGGCTGTGGCCGAAGTCCGGCCTTACTGAACTCTAGTGACACAGAGATGTCTGACCCTTTTCTGTGTTAATGTAGTGGTGAGCAGTGCCCGGCACATCGGGAGCCTTCCCGCCGGACCCCGACTGATGTGCACTTTATTATGGGACACAAGACTGTAACAACACCCCGAGGTAGGATGTGCTGATCCCGAATTGAATAGAAAGACCCCACTCACCCAAAGAAATCAAAATGAAAGCTATTTGTTTTGTAAGTTTTGTATTTGTAAGCTAATATTTGTAAGAAGCCTGAAATGGTTGAGGATGTGTCCTCCACAATGGTGGTAGCATTGTAACCCACAGCAGCCCCATGGGTGCGGCGGGGGCTGGTCAGTGAGCTGTGAGTTATCAAGGATGTGTAAAAAGGGGTTATCAAGGATGTGTAATAAAAAGGGGGGTGCGGTGGGCACACTTGGTGTGTCCTGTCAGTAGCTATGGTGGGTAGAGAGGAGCATATATATGTCTCTGGTCCCCCCGGTTCAGTGGGTTTAGAGTGGGATTGTGGTTGGTCTGCTTCTGCTGCTTCTGCTGCTGCTGCTTCTGCTGCTGGCTGTCCATCTATCCATCCATCAATGGATCGATACAGTGGACATGGATGGACGGACGGATGGACGGACGGATGGACGGACGGATGGACGGATGTTGGTCCCACTCCTCCCAGAGCCGTTGCCTGCGCTCCGCACCCAAGTGATTGGAATGTTGCGATCGCTATTTATGTGCCCAGATTGTCCGAGCCTTTTACCTTATGGAGAGGAAAAAAAAAAATGAAACCTGGTGAGAAAGTGAAGCCACCCCTGCTGCCAGAATGGTCCGCCCCTGCTGAATATTTAGGATAAAATGGTTAAAAAGCGGTTGGCTGTTGTTTTTTGCCAGCAGCTGATTTGCATATATCGGTGAGCGAGAGCTCTGATTGGCTGGCTGGAGAATGCAGAGGTGAGCTAGAGAAGGTACTGTAGACAGGCTGTAGAGAGCTGATGTGAGGTTATCCGGCGGCTCGTACTGGAGGTGCGGCTGCAACAAAAACTAGTCATCAGGAGAGATAAGGAGTTGTGAGGACTCAGGACTGGCATCTGGGTCCGGGCAATCAATTCACACCATCTTTGGACCTCACCCTAGGAAAAAGAGACTGCGCGTGTCCACGTTTAAGTGGTAAAAATGCACCACGTCCTTCTAGAAGCCGTGACTTTTGCACTGACAGAGTTCTATCTATTACACTGTTGTCAGAGATGTCATTCTAGGGGAGACCTTCACCGGAAAGATAGAAGTGAGCTTTCCCTTTGTGTAGCTTATATGACCAGGACTGACTACATCTATTCAGGACCCCTGTAATAAAATTATACCTGATACCACCTAAATAGATTCTGACCCCCTTCCCACCCCCCCACCCCACCCCCACTAATATTAGAGGCAATTGGTCACCATGTTTTTGCTATGCAATTTGAGAGCAGCACGGCGTAGGGGCTGAGACCCTGATCCGGTGATGTGTCACTTACTGGGCTGTGTGTTTCTTTTTAAATAAAATTAGTGTTTAATCAGCTTGAAAGCATCATTACAGGACTTGGTGTCTCGTACCTTCTTGTCCTGCTGTTCTGTGTAACTCCACCCCCCGCCACTGATTAGCGGCTTTCTTTTAATATGCAGTGTACACAGAAGCTGCCAATCAGTATTGTGGACAGGGTTATACATGGCTCAGCATTCTGAGCACTGCTAGGTCAGTCTGCAGCAGAGAAACCAGGGATTGTATCAGAATGACAGCAAACAGCCCAGTAAGTGACTCATCGCCGGAATCGGGGTCCCAGCCCCTACATTGTGCCGCGCTCAGATTATATAGCACAAATCTGCTGACAGATTCCCTTTAACACTATTGTCCAGGTGTCTGATATTGCTGACTTAGGGGTACTTTGCACACTACGACGTCGCAGGTGCGATGTTGGTGGGGTCATGTCGAAAGTGACGCACTTCCGGCGTCGCTCTCGACATCATAGTGTATAAAGCCTAGATGATACGATTAACGAGCGCAAAAGCGTCGTAATCGTATCATCGGTGTAGAGTCGGCGAAAACCATAATTACCTTGCTGCGACGGTCCGATGTTGTTCCTCGTTCCTGCGGCAGCACACATCGCTGTGTGTGAAGTCGCAGGAGCGAGGAACATCTGCTACCTGCGTCCCGGCCGGCAATGCGTAAGGAAGGAGGTGGGCGGGATGTTTACATCCTGCTCATCTCCGCCCCTCCGCTGCTATGGCCGCCTGTCGTGTGACGTCGCCATGACGCCGCACGACCCGCCCCCTTAATAAGGAGGCGGGATCGCCGGCCAGAGCGACGTCGCAGGACAGGTGAGTGCATGTGAAGCTGCCGTAGCGATAATGTTCGCTACGCCAGCTATCACCATGATATCGCATCTGCGACGGGGGCGGGGACTATCGCACTCGGCATCGCAGCATCGGCTTGCGATGTCGTAGTGTGTAAAGTACCCCTTAATCTCAGGACAGATCATCAATATCATCATATGGGTGGGGGTCCGACACGCCCACCATTGCCATACTGATGTTAGGTCATCAAAATTATATGCCCTGACAGCCCCTTCTATAATAGATCCCAGGTGAGAACCAGGCGTACTGACAAGATGTGCCATAAGCGTCTCCAAGATGCGGGGCCCTCCCTGCGCTGGAGCCGGCAAACGGCTGGAGTTTGGGTCAGAGATGAGGAGGGGGCAACGAATACGTGTCTCTCTCCATTCCTTTTCCTGGACTTCCGAAAAAAGTAGAGCGCACATGACAATGGGTATTGACGAGTCATTCCTAACCCCAATTTAAGTCCTTGCCTTCCCCGTCCTAGTCATCCTCCCCTCTAGGCCCATAGCTTACATACTAAACTAAAATAAAGAGACCACGCCAGAGGACGGAATGATTTGGCCACAGCAGCCTTTTATTTAAACATACAACATATAACCAAAATGATACCGCTAATAAGAGGGGAATGGTCCTCGAAGCCCCCAACAATTCTTTTATTGCGGGCACGGCCCAGCATAGACTTACAAGGTGGCATGACCCCTAGCCGATTATACTCCTGCGCAGAGGCACTCGCTGCAAAACGAGCTGTCTGATTTTTTACCGCACCCCCACGGGCTCCCCCTTCACCACCTGTGTGGCGTTCTGCCGTCTTCCATTCCATTGAATCCACCTGGGGAGCCCAGAGCCTTTTGATCCCCCCCCCATCTAACCACCGTGAGATCACATTCCCAACTTGGAGGACCCTCCACTCCACCTGCCGCCGCTGTGACAAGAATTAAAGAAGAAACTAATAGGTCAAAAGTACACCCCAACCTAAATCTCAGTTCTGATTGTAACCTAAACATATATACCTGTACGAATAAATGAAAGCCCATACGTAGCCGCTCAGACCTCCTCACCATGTACTGGCACCGCACTAAAAGGGAGGGTGGCTGGGTGTTTAATTGTAGGCTGCCTTAAATGGCTGCCCTACGCTAATGGCTTCCCCTATTTATACCCCTAATTCACTACGCCGCCTCGTTGGGATCTCCCCGCCTTTGTTTTTATCCCTTATTTCCCTAATCCTAGCAAAGCCCCCTAAACCCCACATTATTTGAAAATTCCCCTATACTTGAAAACCCCCCAAGCCCAGCATTATTTAACACTTTCATTCCCTGTCCAACCCTGTCAGGGCAGCCTCCCCCTAGGCTGTGGCCGAAGTCCGGCCTTACTGAACTCTAGTGACACAGAGATGTCTGACCCTTTTCTGTGTTAATGTAGTGGTGAGCAGTGCCCGGCACATCGGGAGCCTTCCCGCCGGACCCCGACTGATGTGCACTTTATTATGGGACACAAGACTGTAACAACACCCCGAGGTAGGATGTGCTGATCCCGAATTGAATAGAAAGACCCCACTCACCCAAAGAAATCAAAATGAAAGCTATTTGTTTTGTAAGTTTTGTATTTGTAAGCTAATATTTGTAAGAAGCCTGAAATGGTTGAGGATGTGTCCTCCACAATGGTGGTAGCATTGTAACCCACAGCAGCCCCATGGGTGCGGCGGGGGCTGGTCAGTGAGCTGTGAGTTATCAAGGATGTGTAAAAAGGGGTTATCAAGGATGTGTAATAAAAAGGGGGGTGCGGTGGGCACACTTGGTGTGTCCTGTCAGTAGCTATGGTGGGTAGAGAGGAGCATATATATGTCTCTGGTCCCCCCGGTTCAGTGGGTTTAGAGTGGGATTGTGGTTGGTCTGCTTCTGCTGCTTCTGCTGCTGCTGCTTCTGCTGCTGGCTGTCCATCTATCCATCCATCAATGGATCGATACAGTGGACATGGATGGACGGACGGATGGACGGACGGATGGACGGACGGATGGACGGATGTTGGTCCCACTCCTCCCAGAGCCGTTGCCTGCGCTCCGCACCCAAGTGATTGGAATGTTGCGATCGCTATTTATGTGCCCAGATTGTCCGAGCCTTTTACCTTATGGAGAGGAAAAAAAAAAATGAAACCTGGTGAGAAAGTGAAGCCACCCCTGCTGCCAGAATGGTCCGCCCCTGCTGAATATTTAGGATAAAATGGTTAAAAAGCGGTTGGCTGTTGTTTTTTGCCAGCAGCTGATTTGCATATATCGGTGAGCGAGAGCTCTGATTGGCTGGCTGGAGAATGCAGAGGTGAGCTAGAGAAGGTACTGTAGACAGGCTGTAGAGAGCTGATGTGAGGTTATCCGGCGGCTCGTACTGGAGGTGCGGCTGCAACAAAAACTAGTCATCAGGAGAGATAAGGAGTTGTGAGGACTCAGGACTGGCATCTGGGTCCGGGCAATCAATTCACACCATCTTTGGACCTCACCCTAGGAAAAAGAGACTGCGCGTGTCCACGTTTAAGTGGTAAAAATGCACCACGTCCTTCTAGAAGCCGTGACTTTTGCACTGACAGAGTTCTATCTATTACACTGTTGTCAGAGATGTCATTCTAGGGGAGACCTTCACCGGAAAGATAGAAGTGAGCTTTCCCTTTGTGTAGCTTATATGACCAGGACTGACTACATCTATTCAGGACCCCTGTAATAAAATTATACCTGATACCACCTAAATAGATTCTGACCCCCTTCCCACCCCCCCACCCCACCCCCACTAATATTAGAGGCAATTGGTCACCATGTTTTTGCTATGCAATTTGAGAGCAGCACGGCGTAGGGGCTGAGACCCTGATCCGGTGATGTGTCACTTACTGGGCTGTGTGTTTCTTTTTAAATAAAATTAGTGTTTAATCAGCTTGAAAGCATCATTACAGGACTTGGTGTCTCGTACCTTCTTGTCCTGCTGTTCTGTGTAACTCCACCCCCGCCACTGATTAGCGGCTTTCTTTTAATATGCAGTGTACACAGAAGCTGCCAATCAGTATTGTGGACAGGGTTATACATGGCTCAGCATTCTGAGCACTGCTAGGTCAGTCTGCAGCAGAGAAACCAGGGATTGTATCAGAATGACAGCAAACAGCCCAGTAAGTGACTCATCGCCGGAATCGGGGTCCCAGCCCCTACATTGTGCCGCGCTCAGATTATATAGCACAAATCTGCTGACAGATTCCCTTTAACACTATTGTCCAGGCGTCTGATATTGCTGACTTAGGGGTACTTTGCACACTACGACGTCGCAGGTGCGATGTTGGTGGGGTCATGTCGAAAGTGACGCACTTCCGGCGTCGCTCTCGACATCATAGTGTATAAAGCCTAGATGATACGATTAACGAGCGCAAAAGCGTCGTAATCGTATCATCGGTGTAGAGTCGGCGAAAACCATAATTACCTTGCTGCGACGGTCCGATGTTGTTCCTCGTTCCTGCGGCAGCACACATCGCTGTGTGTGAAGTCGCAGGAGCGAGGAACATCTGCTACCTGCGTCCCGGCCGGCAATGCGTAAGGAAGGAGGTGGGCGGGATGTTTACATCCTGCTCATCTCCGCCCCTCCGCTGCTATTGGCCGCCTGTCGTGTGACGTCGCCATGACGCCGCACGACCCGCCCCCTTAATAAGGAGGCGGATCGCCGGCCAGAGCGACGTCGCAGGACAGGTGAGTGCATGTGAAGCTGCCGTAGCGATAATGTTCGCTACGCCAGCTATCACCATGATATCGCATCTGCGACGGGGGCGGGGACTATCGCACTCGGCATCGCAGCATCGGCTTGCGATGTCGTAGTGTGTAAAGTACCCCTTAATCTCAGGACAGATCATCAATATCATCATATGGGTGGGGGTCCGACACGCCCACCATTGCCATACTGATGTTAGGTCATCAAAATTATATGCCCTGACAGCCCCTTCTATAATAGATCCCAGGTGAGAACCAGGCGTACTGACAAGATGTGCCATAAGCGTCTCCAAGATGCGGGGCCCTCCCTGCGCTGGAGCCGGCAAACGGCTGGAGTTTGGGTCAGAGATGAGGAGGGGGGCAACGAATACGTGTCTCTCTCCATTCCTTTTCCTGGACTTCCGAAAAAAGTAGAGCGCACATGACAATGGGTATTGACGAGTCATTCCTAACCCCAATTTAAGTCCTTGCCTTCCCCGTCCTAGTCATCCTCCCCTCTAGGCCCATAGCTTACATACTAAACTAAAATAAAGAGACCACGCCAGAGGACGGAATGATTTGGCCACAGCAGCCTTTTATTTAAACATACAACATATAACCAAAATGATACCGCTAATAAGAGGGGAATGGTCCTCGAAGCCCCCAACAATTCTTTTATTGCGGGCACGGCCCAGCATAGACTTACAAGGTGGCATGACCCCTAGCCGATTATACTCCTGCGCAGAGGCACTCGCTGCAAAACGAGCTGTCTGATTTTTTACCGCACCCCCACGGGCTCCCCCTTCACCACCTGTGTGGCGTTCTGCCGTCTTCCATTCCATTGAATCCACCTGGGGAGCCCAGAGCCTTTTGATCCCCCCCCCATCTAACCACCGTGAGATCACATTCCCAACTTGGAGGACCCTCCACTCCACCTGCCGCCGCTGTGACAAGAATTAAAGAAGAAACTAATAGGTCAAAAGTACACCCCAACCTAAATCTCAGTTCTGATTGTAACCTAAACATATATACCTGTACGAATAAATGAAAGCCCATACGTAGCCGCTCAGACCTCCTCACCATGTACTGGCACCGCACTAAAAGGGAGGGTGGCTGGGTGTTTAATTGTAGGCTGCCTTAAATGGCTGCCCTACGCTAATGGCTTCCCCTATTTATACCCCTAATTCACTACGCCGCCTCGTTGGGATCTCCCCGCCTTTGTTTTTATCCCTTATTTCCCTAATCCTAGCAAAGCCCCCTAAACCCCACATTATTTGAAAATTCCCCTATACTTGAAAACCCCCCAAGCCCAGCATTATTTAACACTTTCATTCCCTGTCCAACCCTGTCAGGGCAGCCTCCCCCTAGGCTGTGGCCGAAGTCCGGCCTTACTGAACTCTAGTGACACAGAGATGTCTGACCCTTTTCTGTGTTAATGTAGTGGTGAGCAGTGCCCGGCACATCGGGAGCCTTCCCGCCGGACCCCGACTGATGTGCACTTTATTATGGGACACAAGACTGTAACAACACCCCGAGGTAGGATGTGCTGATCCCGAATTGAATAGAAAGACCCCACTCACCCAAAGAAATCAAAATGAAAGCTATTTGTTTTGTAAGTTTTGTATTTGTAAGCTAATATTTGTAAGAAGCCTGAAATGGTTGAGGATGTGTCCTCCACAATGGTGGTAGCATTGTAACCCACAGCAGCCCCATGGGTGCGGCGGGGGCTGGTCAGTGAGCTGTGAGTTATCAAGGATGTGTAAAAAGGGGTTATCAAGGATGTGTAATAAAAAGGGGGGTGCGGTGGGCACACTTGGTGTGTCCTGTCAGTAGCTATGGTGGGTAGAGAGGAGCATATATATGTCTCTGGTCCCCCCGGTTCAGTGGGTTTAGAGTGGGATTGTGGTTGGTCTGCTTCTGCTGCTTCTGCTGCTGCTGCTTCTGCTGCTGGCTGTCCATCTATCCATCCATCAATGGATCGATACAGTGGACATGGATGGACGGACGGATGGACGGACGGATGGACGGACGGATGGACGGATGTTGGTCCCACTCCTCCCAGAGCCGTTGCCTGCGCTCCGCACCCAAGTGATTGGAATGTTGCGATCGCTATTTATGTGCCCAGATTGTCCGAGCCTTTTACCTTATGGAGAGGAAAAAAAAAATGAAACCTGGTGAGAAAGTGAAGCCACCCCTGCTGCCAGAATGGTCCGCCCCTGCTGAATATTTAGGATAAAATGGTTAAAAAGCGGTTGGCTGTTGTTTTTTGCCAGCAGCTGATTTGCATATATCGGTGAGCGAGAGCTCTGATTGGCTGGCTGGAGAATGCAGAGGTGAGCTAGAGAAGGTACTGTAGACAGGCTGTAGAGAGCTGATGTGAGGTTATCCGGCGGCTCGTACTGGAGGTGCGGCTGCAACAAAAACTAGTCATCAGGAGAGATAAGGAGTTGTGAGGACTCAGGACTGGCATCTGGGTCCGGGCAATCAATTCACACCATCTTTGGACCTCACCCTAGGAAAAAGAGACTGCGCGTGTCCACGTTTAAGTGGTAAAAATGCACCACGTCCTTCTAGAAGCCGTGACTTTTGCACTGACAGAGTTCTATCTATTACACTGTTGTCAGAGATGTCATTCTAGGGGAGACCTTCACCGGAAAGATAGAAGTGAGCTTTCCCTTTGTGTAGCTTATATGACCAGGACTGACTACATCTATTCAGGACCCCTGTAATAAAATTATACCTGATACCACCTAAATAGATTCTGACCCCCTTCCCACCCCCCCACCCCACCCCCACTAATATTAGAGGCAATTGGTCACCATGTTTTTGCTATGCAATTTGAGAGCAGCACGGCGTAGGGGCTGAGACCCTGATCCGGTGATGTGTCACTTACTGGGCTGTGTGTTTCTTTTTAAATAAAATTAGTGTTTAATCAGCTTGAAAGCATCATTACAGGACTTGGTGTCTCGTACCTTCTTGTCCTGCTGTTCTGTGTAACTCCACCCCCGCCACTGATTAGCGGCTTTCTTTTAATATGCAGTGTACACAGAAGCTGCCAATCAGTATTGTGGACAGGGTTATACATGGCTCAGCATTCTGAGCACTGCTAGGTCAGTCTGCAGCAGAGAAACCAGGGATTGTATCAGAATGACAGCAAACAGCCCAGTAAGTGACTCATCGCCGGAATCGGGGTCCCAGCCCCTACATTGTGCCGCGCTCAGATTATATAGCACAAATCTGCTGACAGATTCCCTTTAACACTATTGTCCAGGCGTCTGATATTGCTGACTTAGGGGTACTTTGCACACTACGACGTCGCAGGTGCGATGTTGGTGGGGTCATGTCGAAAGTGACGCACTTCCGGCGTCGCTCTCGACATCATAGTGTATAAAGCCTAGATGATACGATTAACGAGCGCAAAAGCGTCGTAATCGTATCATCGGTGTAGAGTCGGCGAAAACCATAATTACCTTGCTGCGACGGTCCGATGTTGTTCCTCGTTCCTGCGGCAGCACACATCGCTGTGTGTGAAGTCGCAGGAGCGAGGAACATCTGCTACCTGCGTCCCGGCCGGCAATGCGTAAGGAAGGAGGTGGGCGGGATGTTTACATCCTGCTCATCTCCGCCCCTCCGCTGCTATTGGCCGCCTGTCGTGTGACGTCGCCATGACGCCGCACGACCCGCCCCCTTAATAAGGAGGCGGATCGCCGGCCAGAGCGACGTCGCAGGACAGGTGAGTGCATGTGAAGCTGCCGTAGCGATAATGTTCGCTACGCCAGCTATCACCATGATATCGCATCTGCGACGGGGGCGGGGACTATCGCACTCGGCATCGCAGCATCGGCTTGCGATGTCGTAGTGTGTAAAGTACCCCTTAATCTCAGGACAGATCATCAATATCATCATATGGGTGGGGGTCCGACACGCCCACCATTGCCATACTGATGTTAGGTCATCAAAATTATATGCCCTGACAGCCCCTTCTATAATAGATCCCAGGTGAGAACCAGGCGTACTAACAAGATGTGCCATAAGCGTCTCCAAGATGCGGGGCCCTCCCTGCGCTGGAGCCGGCAAACGGCTGGAGTTTGGGTCAGAGATGAGGAGGGGGCAACGAATACGTGTCTCTCTCCATTCCTTTTCCTGGACTTCCGAAAAAAGTAGAGCGCACATGACAATGGGTATTGACGAGTCATTCCTAACCCCAATTTAAGTCCTTGCCTTCCCCGTCCTAGTCATCCTCCCCTCTAGGCCCATAGCTTACATACTAAACTAAAATAAAGAGACCACGCCAGAGGACGGAATGATTTGGCCACAGCAGCCTTTTATTTAAACATACAACATATAACCAAAATGATACCGCTAATAAGAGGGGAATGGTCCTCGAAGCCCCCAACAATTCTTTTATTGCGGGCACGGCCCAGCATAGACTTACAAGGTGGCATGACCCCTAGCCGATTATACTCCTGCGCAGAGGCACTCGCTGCAAAACGAGCTGTCTGATTTTTTACCGCACCCCCACGGGCTCCCCCTTCACCACCTGTGTGGCGTTCTGCCGTCTTCCATTCCATTGAATCCACCTGGGGAGCCCAGAGCCTTTTGATCCCCCCCCCATCTAACCACCGTGAGATCACATTCCCAACTTGGAGGACCCTCCACTCCACCTGCCGCCGCTGTGACAAGAATTAAAGAAGAAACTAATAGGTCAAAAGTACACCCCAACCTAAATCTCAGTTCTGATTGTAACCTAAACATATATACCTGTACGAATAAATGAAAGCCCATACGTAGCCGCTCAGACCTCCTCACCATGTACTGGCACCGCACTAAAAGGGAGGGTGGCTGGGTGTTTAATTGTAGGCTGCCTTAAATGGCTGCCCTACGCTAATGGCTTCCCCTATTTATACCCCTAATTCACTACGCCGCCTCGTTGGGATCTCCCCGCCTTTGTTTTTATCCCTTATTTCCCTAATCCTAGCAAAGCCCCCTAAACCCCACATTATTTGAAAATTCCCCTATACTTGAAAACCCCCCAAGCCCAGCATTATTTAACACTTTCATTCCCTGTCCAACCCTGTCAGGGCAGCCTCCCCCTAGGCTGTGGCCGAAGTCCGGCCTTACTGAACTCTAGTGACACAGAGATGTCTGACCCTTTTCTGTGTTAATGTAGTGGTGAGCAGTGCCCGGCACATCGGGAGCCTTCCCGCCGGACCCCGACTGATGTGCACTTTATTATGGGACACAAGACTGTAACAACACCCCGAGGTAGGATGTGCTGATCCCGAATTGAATAGAAAGACCCCACTCACCCAAAGAAATCAAAATGAAAGCTATTTGTTTTGTAAGTTTTGTATTTGTAAGCTAATATTTGTAAGAAGCCTGAAATGGTTGAGGATGTGTCCTCCACAATGGTGGTAGCATTGTAACCCACAGCAGCCCCATGGGTGCGGCGGGGGCTGGTCAGTGAGCTGTGAGTTATCAAGGATGTGTAAAAAGGGGTTATCAAGGATGTGTAATAAAAAGGGGGGTGCGGTGGGCACACTTGGTGTGTCCTGTCAGTAGCTATGGTGGGTAGAGAGGAGCATATATATGTCTCTGGTCCCCCCGGTTCAGTGGGTTTAGAGTGGGATTGTGGTTGGTCTGCTTCTGCTGCTTCTGCTGCTGCTGCTTCTGCTGCTGGCTGTCCATCTATCCATCCATCAATGGATCGATACAGTGGACATGGATGGACGGACGGATGGACGGACGGATGGACGGATGTTGGTCCCACTCCTCCCAGAGCCGTTGCCTGCGCTCCGCACCCAAGTGATTGGAATGTTGCGATCGCTATTTATGTGCCCAGATTGTCCGAGCCTTTTACCTTATGGAGAGGAAAAAAAAAAATGAAACCTGGTGAGAAAGTGAAGCCACCCCTGCTGCCAGAATGGTCCGCCCCTGCTGAATATTTAGGATAAAATGGTTAAAAAGCGGTTGGCTGTTGTTTTTTGCCAGCAGCTGATTTGCATATATCGGTGAGCGAGAGCTCTGATTGGCTGGCTGGAGAATGCAGAGGTGAGCTAGAGAAGGTACTGTAGACAGGCTGCAGAGAGCTGATGTGAGGTTATCCGGCGGCTCGTACTGGAGGTGCGGCTGCAACAAAAACTAGTCATCAGGAGAGATAAGGAGTTGTGAGGACTCAGGACTGGCATCTGGGTCCGGGCAATCAATTCACACCATCTTTGGACCTCACCCTAGGAAAAAGAGACTGCGCGTGTCCACGTTTAAGTGGTAAAAATGCACCACGTCCTTCTAGAAGCCGTGACTTTTGCACTGACAGAGTTCTATCTATTACACTGTTGTCAGAGATGTCATTCTAGGGGAGACCTTCACCGGAAAGATAGAAGTGAGCTTTCCCTTTGTGTAGCTTATATGACCAGGACTGACTACATCTATTCAGGACCCCTGTAATAAAATTATACCTGATACCACCTAAATAGATTCTGACCCCCTTCCCACCCCCCCACCCCACCCCCACTAATATTAGAGGCAATTGGTCACCATGTTTTTGCTATGCAATTTGAGAGCAGCACGGCGTAGGGGCTGAGACCCTGATCCGGTGATGTGTCACTTACTGGGCTGTGTGTTTCTTTTTCAATAAAATTAGTGTTTAATCAGCTTGAAAGCATCATTACAGGACTTGGTGTCTCGTACCTTCTTGTCCTGCTGTTCTGTGTAACTCCACCCCCGCCACTGATTAGCGGCTTTCTTTTAATATGCAGTGTACACAGAAGCTGCCAATCAGTATTGTGGACAGGGTTATACATGGCTCAGCATTCTGAGCACTGCTAGGTCAGTCTGCAGCAGAGAAACCAGGGATTGTATCAGAATGACAGCAAACAGCCCAGTAAGTGACTCATCGCCGGAATCGGGGTCCCAGCCCCTACATTGTGCCGCGCTCAGATTATATAGCACAAATCTGCTGACAGATTCCCTTTAACACTATTGTCCAGGCGTCTGATATTGCTGACTTAGGGGTACTTTGCACACTACGACGTCGCAGGTGCGATGTTGGTGGGGTCATGTCGAAAGTGACGCACTTCCGGCGTCGCTCTCGACATCATAGTGTATAAAGCCTAGATGATACGATTAACGAGCGCAAAAGCGTCGTAATCGTATCATCGGTGTAGAGTCGGCGAAAACCATAATTACCTTGCTGCGACGGTCCGATGTTGTTCCTCGTTCCTGCGGCAGCACACATCGCTGTGTGTGAAGTCGCAGGAGCGAGGAACATCTGCTACCTGCGTCCCGGCCGGCAATGCGTAAGGAAGGAGGTGGGCGGGATGTTTACATCCTGCTCATCTCCGCCCCTCCGCTGCTATTGGCCGCCTGTCGTGTGACGTCGCCATGACGCCGCACGACCCGCCCCCTTAATAAGGAGGCGGATCGCCGGCCAGAGCGACGTCGCAGGACAGGTGAGTGCATGTGAAGCTGCCGTAGCGATAATGTTCGCTACGCCAGCTATCACCATGATATCGCATCTGCGACGGGGGCGGGGACTATCGCACTCGGCATCGCAGCATCGGCTTGCGATGTCGTAGTGTGTAAAGTACCCCTTAATCTCAGGACAGATCATCAATATCATCATATGGGTGGGGGTCCGACACGCCCACCATTGCCATACTGATGTTAGGTCATCAAAATTATATGCCCTGACAGCCCCTTCTATAATAGATCCCAGGTGAGAACCAGGCGTACTGACAAGATGTGCCATAAGCGTCTCCAAGATGCGGGGCCCTCCCTGCGCTGGAGCCGGCAAACGGCTGGAGTTTGGGTCAGAGATGAGGAGGGGGCAACGAATACGTGTCTCTCTCCATTCCTTTTCCTGGACTTCCGAAAACAGTAGAGCGCACATGACAATGGGTATTGACGAGTCATTCCTAACCCCAATTTAAGTTCTTGCCTTCCCCGTCCTATTCATCCTCCCCTCTAGGCCCATAGCTTACATACTAAACTAAAATAAAGAGACCACGCCAGAGGACGGAATGAATTGGCCACAGCAGCCTTTTATTTAAACATACAACATATAACCAAAATGATACCGCTAATAAGAGGGGAATGGTCCTCGAAGCCCCCAACAATTCTTTTATTGCGGGCACGGCCCAGCATAGACTTACAAGGTGGCATGACCCCTAGCCGATTATACTCCTGCGCAGAGGCACTCGCTGCAAAACGAGCTGTCTGATTTTTTACCGCACCCCCACGGGCTCCCCCTTCACCACCTGTGTGGCGTTCTGCCGTCTTCCATTCCATTGAATCCACCTGGGGAGCCCAGAGCCTTTTGATCTCCCCCCCATCTAACCACCGTGAGATCACATTCCCAACTTGGAGGACCCTCCACTCCACCTGCCGCCGCTGTGACAAGAATTAAAGAAACTAATAGGTCAAAAGTACACCCCAACCTAAATCTCAGTTCTGATTGTAACCTAAACATATATACCTGTACGAATAAATGAAAGCCCATACGTAGCCGCTCAGACCTCCTCACCATGTACTGGCACCGCACTAAAAGGGAGGGTGGCTGGGTGTTTAATTGTAGGCTGCCTTAAATGGCTGCCCTACGCTAATGGCTTCCCCTATTTATACCCCTAATTCACTACGCCGCCTCGTTGGGATCTCCCCGCCTTTGTTTTTATCCCTTATTTCCCTAATCCTAGCAAAGCCCCCTAAACCCCACATTATTTGAAAATTCCCCTATACTTGAAAACCCCCCAAGCCCAGCATTATTTAACACTTTCATTCCCTGTCCAACCCTGTCAGGGCAGCCTCCCCCTAGGCTGTGGCCGAAGTCCGGCCTTACTGAACTCTAGTGACACAGAGATGTCTGACCCTTTTCTGTGTTAATGTAGTGGTGAGCAGTGCCCGGCACATCGGGAGCCTTCCCGCCGGACCCCGACTGATGTGCACTTTATTATGGGACACAAGACTGTAACAACACCCCGAGGTAGGATGTGCTGATCCCGAATTGAATAGAAAGACCCCACTCACCCAAAGAAATCAAAATGAAAGCTATTTGTTTTGTAAGTTTTGTATTTGTAAGCTAATATTTGTAAGAAGCCTGAAATGGTTGAGGATGTGTCCTCCACAATGGTGGTAGCATTGTAACCCACAGCAGCCCCATGGGTGCGGCGGGGGCTGGTCAGTGAGCTGTGAGTTATCAAGGATGTGTAAAAAGGGGTTATCAAGGATGTGTAATAAAAAGGGGGGTGCGGTGGGCACACTTGGTGTGTCCTGTCAGTAGCTATGGTGGGTAGAGAGGAGCATATATATGTCTCTGGTCCCCCCGGTTCAGTGGGTTTAGAGTGGGATTGTGGTTGGTCTGCTTCTGCTGCTGCTGCTGCTGCTGCTTCTGCTGCTGCTGCTGCTGGCTGTCCATCTATCCATCCATCAATGGATCGATACAGTGGACATGGATGGACGGACGGATGGACGGACGGATGGACGGACGGATGGACGGATGTTGGTCCCACTCCTCCCAGAGCCGTTGCCTGCGCTCCGCACCCAAGTGATTGGAATGTTGCGATCGCTATTTATGTGCCCAGATTGTCCGAGCCTTTTACCTTATGGAGAGGAAAAAAAAAAATGAAACCTGGTGAGAAAGTGAAGCCACCCCTGCTGCCAGAATGGTCCGCCCCTGCTGAATATTTAGGATAAAATTGGTAAAAAGCGGTTGTCTGTTGTTTTTTGCCAGCAGCTGATTTGCATATATCGGTGAGCGAGAGCTCTGATTGGCTGGCTGGAGAATGCAGAGGTGAGCTAGAGAAGGTACTGTAGACAGGCTGTAGAGAGCTGATGTGAGGTTATCCGGCGGCTCGTACTGGAGGTGCGGCTGCAACAAAAACTAGTCATCAGGAGAGATAAGGAGTTGTGAGGACTCAGGACTGGCATCTGGGTCCGGGCAATCAATTCACACCATCTTTGGACCTCACCCTAGGAAAAAGAGACTGCGCGTGTCCACGTTTAAGTGGTAAAAATGCACCACGTCCTTCTAGAAGCCGTGACTTTTGCACTGACAGAGTTCTATCTATTACACTGTTGTCAGAGATGTCATTCTAGGGGAGACCTTCACCGGAAAGATAGAAGTGAGCTTTCCCTTTGTGTAGCTTATATGACCAGGACTGACTACATCTATTCAGGACCCCTGTAATAAAATTATACCTGATACCACCTAAATAGATTCTGACCCCCTTCCCACCCCCCCACCCCACCCCCACTAATATTAGAGGCAATTGGTCACCATGTTTTTGCTATGCAATTTGAGAGCAGCACGGCGTAGGGGCTGAGACCCTGATCCGGTGATGTGTCACTTACTGGGCTGTGTGTTTCTTTTTAAATAAAATTAGTGTTTAATCAGCTTGAAAGCATCATTACAGGACTTGGTGTCTCGTACCTTCTTGTCCTGCTGTTCTGTGTAACTCCACCCCCGCCACTGATTAGCGGCTTTCTTTTAATATGCAGTGTACACAGAAGCTGCCAATCAGTATTGTGGACAGGGTTATACATGGCTCAGCATTCTGAGCACTGCTAGGTCAGTCTGCAGCAGAGAAACCAGGGATTGTATCAGAATGACAGCAAACAGCCCAGTAAGTGACTCATCGCCGGAATCGGGGTCCCAGCCCCTACATTGTGCCGCGCTCAGATTATATAGCACAAATCTGCTGACAGATTCCCTTTAACACTATTGTCCAGGCGTCTGATATTGCTGACTTAGGGGTACTTTGCACACTACGACGTCGCAGGTGCGATGTTGGTGGGGTCATGTCGAAAGTGACGCACTTCCGGCGTCGCTCTCGACATCATAGTGTATAAAGCCTAGATGATACGATTAACGAGCGCAAAAGCGTCGTAATCGTATCATCGGTGTAGAGTCGGCGAAAACCATAATTACCTTGCTGCGACGGTCCGATGTTGTTCCTCGTTCCTGCGGCAGCACACATCGCTGTGTGTGAAGTCGCAGGAGCGAGGAACATCTGCTACCTGCGTCCCGGCCGGCAATGCGTAAGGAAGGAGGTGGGCGGGATGTTTACATCCTGCTCATCTCCGCCCCTCCGCTGCTATTGGCCGCCTGTCGTGTGACGTCGCCATGACGCCGCACGACCCGCCCCCTTAATAAGGAGGCGGATCGCCGGCCAGAGCGACGTCGCAGGACAGGTGAGTGCATGTGAAGCTGCCGTAGCGATAATGTTCGCTACGCCAGCTATCACCATGATATCGCATCTGCGACGGGGGCGGGGACTATCGCACTCGGCATCGCAGCATCGGCTTGCGATGTCGTAGTGTGTAAAGTACCCCTTAATCTCAGGACAGATCATCAATATCATCATATGGGTGGGGGTCCGACACGCCCACCATTGCCATACTGATGTTAGGTCATCAAAATTATATGCCCTGACAGCCCCTTCTATAATAGATCCCAGGTGAGAACCAGGCGTACTGACAAGATGTGCCATAAGCGTCTCCAAGATGCGGGGCCCTCCCTGCGCTGGAGCCGGCAAACGGCTGGAGTTTGGGTCAGAGATGAGGAGGGGGCAACGAATACGTGTCTCTCTCCATTCCTTTTCCTGGACTTCCGAAAAAAGTAGAGCGCACATGACAATGGGTATTGACGAGTCATTCCTAACCCCAATTTAAGTCCTTGCCTTCCCCGTCCTAGTCATCCTCCCCTCTAGGCCCATAGCTTACATACTAAACTAAAATAAAGAGACCACGCCAGAGGACGGAATGATTTGGCCACAGCAGCCTTTTATTTAAACATACAACATATAACCAAAATGATACCGCTAATAAGAGGGGAATGGTCCTCGAAGCCCCCAACAATTCTTTTATTGCGGGCACGGCCCAGCATAGACTTACAAGGTGGCATGACCCCTAGCCGATTATACTCCTGCGCAGAGGCACTCGCTGCAAAACGAGCTGTCTGATTTTTTACCGCACCCCCACGGGCTCCCCCTTCACCACCTGTGTGGCGTTCTGCCGTCTTCCATTCCATTGAATCCACCTGGGGAGCCCAGAGCCTTTTGATCCCCCCCCCATCTAACCACCGTGAGATCACATTCCCAACTTGGAGGACCCTCCACTCCACCTGCCGCCGCTGTGACAAGAATTAAAGAAGAAACTAATAGGTCAAAAGTACACCCCAACCTAAATCTCAGTTCTGATTGTAACCTAAACATATATACCTGTACGAATAAATGAAAGCCCATACGTAGCCGCTCAGACCTCCTCACCATGTACTGGCACCGCACTAAAAGGGAGGGTGGCTGGGTGTTTAATTGTAGGCTGCCTTAAATGGCTGCCCTACGCTAATGGCTTCCCCTATTTATACCCCTAATTCACTACGCCGCCTCGTTGGGATCTCCCCGCCTTTGTTTTTATCCCTTATTTCCCTAATCCTAGCAAAGCCCCCTAAACCCCACATTATTTGAAAATTCCCCTATACTTGAAAACCCCCCAAGCCCAGCATTATTTAACACTTTCATTCCCTGTCCAACCCTGTCAGGGCAGCCTCCCCCTAGGCTGTGGCCGAAGTCCGGCCTTACTGAACTCTAGTGACACAGAGATGTCTGACCCTTTTCTGTGTTAATGTAGTGGTGAGCAGTGCCCGGCACATCGGGAGCCTTCCCGCCGGACCCCGACTGATGTGCACTTTATTATGGGACACAAGACTGTAACAACACCCCGAGGTAGGATGTGCTGATCCCGAATTGAATAGAAAGACCCCACTCACCCAAAGAAATCA
This sequence comes from Anomaloglossus baeobatrachus, assembly GCF_048569485.1. Lineage (NCBI taxonomy): Eukaryota > Metazoa > Chordata > Amphibia > Anura > Aromobatidae > Anomaloglossus > Anomaloglossus baeobatrachus. The sequence goes on along the minus strand of NC_134353.1, from coordinate 900,007,506 downwards.
AAATGAAAGCTATTTGTTTTGTAAGTTTTGTATTTGTAAGCTAATATTTGTAAGAAGCCTGAAATGGTTGAGGATGTGTCCTCCACAATGGTGGTAGCATTGTAACCCACAGCAGCCCCATGGGTGCGGCGGGGGCTGGTCAGTGAGCTGTGAGTTATCAAGGATGTGTAAAAAGGGGTTATCAAGGATGTGTAATAAAAAGGGGGGTGCGGTGGGCACACTTGGTGTGTCCTGTCAGTAGCTATGGTGGGTAGAGAGGAGCATATATATGTCTCTGGTCCCCCCGGTTCAGTGGGTTTAGAGTGGGATTGTGGTTGGTCTGCTTCTGCTGCTTCTGCTGCTGCTGCTTCTGCTGCTGGCTGTCCATCTATCCATCCATCAATGGATCGATACAGTGGACATGGATGGACGGACGGATGGACGGACGGATGGACGGACGGATGGACGGACGGATGGACGGATGTTGGTCCCACTCCTCCCAGAGCCGTTGCCTGCGCTCCGCACCCAAGTGATTGGAATGTTGCGATCGCTATTTATGTGCCCAGATTGTCCGAGCCTTTTACCTTATGGAGAGGAAAAAAAAAATGAAACCTGGTGAGAAAGTGAAGCCACCCCTGCTGCCAGAATGGTCCGCCCCTGCTGAATATTTAGGATAAAATGGTTAAAAAGCGGTTGGCTGTTGTTTTTTGCCAGCAGCTGATTTGCATATATCGGTGAGCGAGAGCTCTGATTGGCTGGCTGGAGAATGCAGAGGTGAGCTAGAGAAGGTACTGTAGACAGGCTGTAGAGAGCTGATGTGAGGTTATCCGGCGGCTCGTACTGGAGGTGCGGCTGCAACAAAAACTAGTCATCAGGAGAGATAAGGAGTTGTGAGGACTCAGGACTGGCATCTGGGTCCGGGCAATCAATTCACACCATCTTTGGACCTCACCCTAGGAAAAAGAGACTGCGCGTGTCCACGTTTAAGTGGTAAAAATGCACCACGTCCTTCTAGAAGCCGTGACTTTTGCACTGACAGAGTTCTATCTATTACACTGTTGTCAGAGATGTCATTCTAGGGGAGACCTTCACCGGAAAGATAGAAGTGAGCTTTCCCTTTGTGTAGCTTATATGACCAGGACTGACTACATCTATTCAGGACCCCTGTAATAAAATTATACCTGATACCACCTAAATAGATTCTGACCCCCTTCCCACCCCCCCACCCCACCCCCACTAATATTAGAGGCAATTGGTCACCATGTTTTTGCTATGCAATTTGAGAGCAGCACGGCGTAGGGGCTGAGACCCTGATCCGGTGATGTGTCACTTACTGGGCTGTGTGTTTCTTTTTAAATAAAATTAGTGTTTAATCAGCTTGAAAGCATCATTACAGGACTTGGTGTCTCGTACCTTCTTGTCCTGCTGTTCTGTGTAACTCCACCCCCGCCACTGATTAGCGGCTTTCTTTTAATATGCAGTGTACACAGAAGCTGCCAATCAGTATTGTGGACAGGGTTATACATGGCTCAGCATTCTGAGCACTGCTAGGTCAGTCTGCAGCAGAGAAACCAGGGATTGTATCAGAATGACAGCAAACAGCCCAGTAAGTGACTCATCGCCGGAATCGGGGTCCCAGCCCCTACATTGTGCCGCGCTCAGATTATATAGCACAAATCTGCTGACAGATTCCCTTTAACACTATTGTCCAGGCGTCTGATATTGCTGACTTAGGGGTACTTTGCACACTACGACGTCGCAGGTGCGATGTTGGTGGGGTCATGTCGAAAGTGACGCACTTCCGGCGTCGCTCTCGACATCATAGTGTATAAAGCCTAGATGATACGATTAACGAGCGCAAAAGCGTCGTAATCGTATCATCGGTGTAGAGTCGGCGAAAACCATAATTACCTTGCTGCGACGGTCCGATGTTGTTCCTCGTTCCTGCGGCAGCACACATCGCTGTGTGTGAAGTCGCAGGAGCGAGGAACATCTGCTACCTGCGTCCCGGCCGGCAATGCGTAAGGAAGGAGGTGGGCGGGATGTTTACATCCTGCTCATCTCCGCCCCTCCGCTGCTATTGGCCGCCTGTCGTGTGACGTCGCCATGACGCCGCACGACCCGCCCCCTTAATAAGGAGGCGGATCGCCGGCCAGAGCGACGTCGCAGGACAGGTGAGTGCATGTGAAGCTGCCGTAGCGATAATGTTCGCTACGCCAGCTATCACCATGATATCGCATCTGCGACGGGGGCGGGGACTATCGCACTCGGCATCGCAGCATCGGCTTGCGATGTCGTAGTGTGTAAAGTACCCCTTAATCTCAGGACAGATCATCAATATCATCATATGGGTGGGGGTCCGACACGCCCACCATTGCCATACTGATGTTAGGTCATCAAAATTATATGCCCTGACAGCCCCTTCTATAATAGATCCCAGGTGAGAACCAGGCGTACTAACAAGATGTGCCATAAGCGTCTCCAAGATGCGGGGCCCTCCCTGCGCTGGAGCCGGCAAACGGCTGGAGTTTGGGTCAGAGATGAGGAGGGGGCAACGAATACGTGTCTCTCTCCATTCCTTTTCCTGGACTTCCGAAAAAAGTAGAGCGCACATGACAATGGGTATTGACGAGTCATTCCTAACCCCAATTTAAGTCCTTGCCTTCCCCGTCCTAGTCATCCTCCCCTCTAGGCCCATAGCTTACATACTAAACTAAAATAAAGAGACCACGCCAGAGGACGGAATGATTTGGCCACAGCAGCCTTTTATTTAAACATACAACATATAACCAAAATGATACCGCTAATAAGAGGGGAATGGTCCTCGAAGCCCCCAACAATTCTTTTATTGCGGGCACGGCCCAGCATAGACTTACAAGGTGGCATGACCCCTAGCCGATTATACTCCTGCGCAGAGGCACTCGCTGCAAAACGAGCTGTCTGATTTTTTACCGCACCCCCACGGGCTCCCCCTTCACCACCTGTGTGGCGTTCTGCCGTCTTCCATTCCATTGAATCCACCTGGGGAGCCCAGAGCCTTTTGATCCCCCCCCCATCTAACCACCGTGAGATCACATTCCCAACTTGGAGGACCCTCCACTCCACCTGCCGCCGCTGTGACAAGAATTAAAGAAGAAACTAATAGGTCAAAAGTACACCCCAACCTAAATCTCAGTTCTGATTGTAACCTAAACATATATACCTGTACGAATAAATGAAAGCCCATACGTAGCCGCTCAGACCTCCTCACCATGTACTGGCACCGCACTAAAAGGGAGGGTGGCTGGGTGTTTAATTGTAGGCTGCCTTAAATGGCTGCCCTACGCTAATGGCTTCCCCTATTTATACCCCTAATTCACTACGCCGCCTCGTTGGGATCTCCCCGCCTTTGTTTTTATCCCTTATTTCCCTAATCCTAGCAAAGCCCCCTAAACCCCACATTATTTGAAAATTCCCCTATACTTGAAAACCCCCCAAGCCCAGCATTATTTAACACTTTCATTCCCTGTCCAACCCTGTCAGGGCAGCCTCCCCCTAGGCTGTGGCCGAAGTCCGGCCTTACTGAACTCTAGTGACACAGAGATGTCTGACCCTTTTCTGTGTTAATGTAGTGGTGAGCAGTGCCCGGCACATCGGGAGCCTTCCCGCCGGACCCCGACTGATGTGCACTTTATTATGGGACACAAGACTGTAACAACACCCCGAGGTAGGATGTGCTGATCCCGAATTGAATAGAAAGACCCCACTCACCCAAAGAAATCAAAATGAAAGCTATTTGTTTTGTAAGTTTTGTATTTGTAAGCTAATATTTGTAAGAAGCCTGAAATGGTTGAGGATGTGTCCTCCACAATGGTGGTAGCATTGTAACCCACAGCAGCCCCATGGGTGCGGCGGGGGCTGGTCAGTGAGCTGTGAGTTATCAAGGATGTGTAAAAAGGGGTTATCAAGGATGTGTAATAAAAAGGGGGGTGCGGTGGGCACACTTGGTGTGTCCTGTCAGTAGCTATGGTGGGTAGAGAGGAGCATATATATGTCTCTGGTCCCCCCGGTTCAGTGGGTTTAGAGTGGGATTGTGGTTGGTCTGCTTCTGCTGCTTCTGCTGCTGCTGCTTCTGCTGCTGGCTGTCCATCTATCCATCCATCAATGGATCGATACAGTGGACATGGATGGACGGACGGATGGACGGACGGATGGACGGATGTTGGTCCCACTCCTCCCAGAGCCGTTGCCTGCGCTCCGCACCCAAGTGATTGGAATGTTGCGATCGCTATTTATGTGCCCAGATTGTCCGAGCCTTTTACCTTATGGAGAGGAAAAAAAAAAATGAAACCTGGTGAGAAAGTGAAGCCACCCCTGCTGCCAGAATGGTCCGCCCCTGCTGAATATTTAGGATAAAATGGTTAAAAAGCGGTTGGCTGTTGTTTTTTGCCAGCAGCTGATTTGCATATATCGGTGAGCGAGAGCTCTGATTGGCTGGCTGGAGAATGCAGAGGTGAGCTAGAGAAGGTACTGTAGACAGGCTGCAGAGAGCTGATGTGAGGTTATCCGGCGGCTCGTACTGGAGGTGCGGCTGCAACAAAAACTAGTCATCAGGAGAGATAAGGAGTTGTGAGGACTCAGGACTGGCATCTGGGTCCGGGCAATCAATTCACACCATCTTTGGACCTCACCCTAGGAAAAAGAGACTGCGCGTGTCCACGTTTAAGTGGTAAAAATGCACCACGTCCTTCTAGAAGCCGTGACTTTTGCACTGACAGAGTTCTATCTATTACACTGTTGTCAGAGATGTCATTCTAGGGGAGACCTTCACCGGAAAGATAGAAGTGAGCTTTCCCTTTGTGTAGCTTATATGACCAGGACTGACTACATCTATTCAGGACCCCTGTAATAAAATTATACCTGATACCACCTAAATAGATTCTGACCCCCTTCCCACCCCCCCACCCCACCCCCACTAATATTAGAGGCAATTGGTCACCATGTTTTTGCTATGCAATTTGAGAGCAGCACGGCGTAGGGGCTGAGACCCTGATCCGGTGATGTGTCACTTACTGGGCTGTGTGTTTCTTTTTCAATAAAATTAGTGTTTAATCAGCTTGAAAGCATCATTACAGGACTTGGTGTCTCGTACCTTCTTGTCCTGCTGTTCTGTGTAACTCCACCCCCGCCACTGATTAGCGGCTTTCTTTTAATATGCAGTGTACACAGAAGCTGCCAATCAGTATTGTGGACAGGGTTATACATGGCTCAGCATTCTGAGCACTGCTAGGTCAGTCTGCAGCAGAGAAACCAGGGATTGTATCAGAATGACAGCAAACAGCCCAGTAAGTGACTCATCGCCGGAATCGGGGTCCCAGCCCCTACATTGTGCCGCGCTCAGATTATATAGCACAAATCTGCTGACAGATTCCCTTTAACACTATTGTCCAGGCGTCTGATATTGCTGACTTAGGGGTACTTTGCACACTACGACGTCGCAGGTGCGATGTTGGTGGGGTCATGTCGAAAGTGACGCACTTCCGGCGTCGCTCTCGACATCATAGTGTATAAAGCCTAGATGATACGATTAACGAGCGCAAAAGCGTCGTAATCGTATCATCGGTGTAGAGTCGGCGAAAACCATAATTACCTTGCTGCGACGGTCCGATGTTGTTCCTCGTTCCTGCGGCAGCACACATCGCTGTGTGTGAAGTCGCAGGAGCGAGGAACATCTGCTACCTGCGTCCCGGCCGGCAATGCGTAAGGAAGGAGGTGGGCGGGATGTTTACATCCTGCTCATCTCCGCCCCTCCGCTGCTATTGGCCGCCTGTCGTGTGACGTCGCCATGACGCCGCACGACCCGCCCCCTTAATAAGGAGGCGGATCGCCGGCCAGAGCGACGTCGCAGGACAGGTGAGTGCATGTGAAGCTGCCGTAGCGATAATGTTCGCTACGCCAGCTATCACCATGATATCGCATCTGCGACGGGGGCGGGGACTATCGCACTCGGCATCGCAGCATCGGCTTGCGATGTCGTAGTGTGTAAAGTACCCCTTAATCTCAGGACAGATCATCAATATCATCATATGGGTGGGGGTCCGACACGCCCACCATTGCCATACTGATGTTAGGTCATCAAAATTATATGCCCTGACAGCCCCTTCTATAATAGATCCCAGGTGAGAACCAGGCGTACTGACAAGATGTGCCATAAGCGTCTCCAAGATGCGGGGCCCTCCCTGCGCTGGAGCCGGCAAACGGCTGGAGTTTGGGTCAGAGATGAGGAGGGGGCAACGAATACGTGTCTCTCTCCATTCCTTTTCCTGGACTTCCGAAAAAAGTAGAGCGCACATGACAATGGGTATTGACGAGTCATTCCTAACCCCAATTTAAGTCCTTGCCTTCCCCGTCCTAGTCATCCTCCCCTCTAGGCCCATAGCTTACATACTAAACTAAAATAAAGAGACCACGCCAGAGGACGGAATGATTTGGCCACAGCAGCCTTTTATTTAAACATACAACATATAACCAAAATGATACCGCTAATAAGAGGGGAATGGTCCTCGAAGCCCCCAACAATTCTTTTATTGCGGGCACGGCCCAGCATAGACTTACAAGGTGGCATGACCCCTAGCCGATTATACTCCTGCGCAGAGGCACTCGCTGCAAAACGAGCTGTCTGATTTTTTACCGCACCCCCACGGGCTCCCCCTTCACCACCTGTGTGGCGTTCTGCCGTCTTCCATTCCATTGAATCCACCTGGGGAGCCCAGAGCCTTTTGATCCCCCCCCCATCTAACCACCGTGAGATCACATTCCCAACTTGGAGGACCCTCCACTCCACCTGCCGCCGCTGTGACAAGAATTAAAGAAGAAACTAATAGGTCAAAAGTACACCCCAACCTAAATCTCAGTTCTGATTGTAACCTAAACATATATACCTGTACGAATAAATGAAAGCCCATACGTAGCCGCTCAGACCTCCTCACCATGTACTGGCACCGCACTAAAAGGGAGGGTGGCTGGGTGTTTAATTGTAGGCTGCCTTAAATGGCTGCCCTACGCTAATGGCTTCCCCTATTTATACCCCTAATTCACTACGCCGCCTCGTTGGGATCTCCCCGCCTTTGTTTTTATCCCTTATTTCCCTAATCCTAGCAAAGCCCCCTAAACCCCACATTATTTGAAAATTCCCCTATACTTGAAAACCCCCCAAGCCCAGCATTATTTAACACTTTCATTCCCTGTCCAACCCTGTCAGGGCAGCCTCCCCCTAGGCTGTGGCCGAAGTCCGGCCTTACTGAACTCTAGTGACACAGAGATGTCTGACCCTTTTCTGTGTTAATGTAGTGGTGAGCAGTGCCCGGCACATCGGGAGCCTTCCCGCCGGACCCCGACTGATGTGCACTTTATTATGGGACACAAGACTGTAACAACACCCCGAGGTAGGATGTGCTGATCCCGAATTGAATAGAAAGACCCCACTCACCCAAAGAAATCAAAATGAAAGCTATTTGTTTTGTAAGTTTTGTATTTGTAAGCTAATATTTGTAAGAAGCCTGAAATGGTTGAGGATGTGTCCTCCACAATGGTGGTAGCATTGTAACCCACAGCAGCCCCATGGGTGCGGCGGGGGCTGGTCAGTGAGCTGTGAGTTATCAAGGATGTGTAAAAAGGGGTTATCAAGGATGTGTAATAAAAAGGGGGGTGCGGTGGGCACACTTGGTGTGTCCTGTCAGTAGCTATGGTGGGTAGAGAGGAGCATATATATGTCTCTGGTCCCCCCGGTTCAGTGGGTTTAGAGTGGGATTGTGGTTGGTCTGCTTCTGCTGCTTCTGCTGCTGCTGCTTCTGCTGCTTCTGCTGCTGGCTGTCCATCTATCCATCCATCAATGGATCGATACAGTGGACATGGATGGACGGACGGATGGACGGACGGACGGATGGACGGATGTTGGTCCCACTCCTCCCAGAGCCGTTGCCTGCGCTCCGCACCCAAGTGATTGGAATGTTGCGATCGCTATTTATGTGCCCAGATTGTCCGAGCCTTTTACCTTATGGAGAGGAAAAAAAAAATGAAACCTGGTGAGAAAGTGAAGCCACCCCTGCTGCCAGAATGGTCCGCCCCTGCTGAATATTTAGGATAAAATGGTTAAAAAGCGGTTGGCTGTTGTTTTTTGCCAGCAGCTGATTTGCATATATCGGTGAGCGAGAGCTCTGATTGGCTGGCTGGAGAATGCAGAGGTGAGCTAGAGAAGGTACTGTAGACAGGCTGTAGAGAGCTGATGTGAGGTTATCCGGCGGCTCGTACTGGAGGTGCGGCTGCAACAAAAACTAGTCATCAGGAGAGATAAGGAGTTGTGAGGACTCAGGACTGGCATCTGGGTCCGGGCAATCAATTCACACCATCTTTGGACCTCACCCTAGGAAAAAGAGACTGCGCGTGTCCACGTTTAAGTGGTAAAAATGCACCACGTCCTTCTAGAAGCCGTGACTTTTGCACTGACAGAGTTCTATCTATTACACTGTTGTCAGAGATGTCATTCTAGGGGAGACCTTCACCGGAAAGATAGAAGTGAGCTTTCCCTTTGTGTAGCTTATATGACCAGGACTGACTACATCTATTCAGGACCCCTGTAATAAAATTATACCTGATACCACCTAAATAGATTCTGACCCCCTTCCCACCCCCCCACCCCACCCCCACTAATATTAGAGGCAATTGGTCACCATGTTTTTGCTATGCAATTTGAGAGCAGCACGGCGTAGGGGCTGAGACCCTGATCCGGTGATGTGTCACTTACTGGGCTGTGTGTTTCTTTTTAAATAAAATTAGTGTTTAATCAGCTTGAAAGCATCATTACAGGACTTGGTGTCTCGTACCTTCTTGTCCTGCTGTTCTGTGTAACTCCACCCCCGCCACTGATTAGCGGCTTTCTTTTAATATGCAGTGTACACAGAAGCTGCCAATCAGTATTGTGGACAGGGTTATACATGGCTCAGCATTCTGAGCACTGCTAGGTCAGTCTGCAGCAGAGAAACCAGGGATTGTATCAGAATGACAGCAAACAGCCCAGTAAGTGACTCATCGCCGGAATCGGGGTCCCAGCCCCTACATTGTGCCGCGCTCAGATTATATAGCACAAATCTGCTGACAGATTCCCTTTAACACTATTGTCCAGGCGTCTGATATTGCTGACTTAGGGGTACTTTGCACACTACGACGTCGCAGGTGCGATGTTGGTGGGGTCATGTCGAAAGTGACGCACTTCCGGCGTCGCTCTCGACATCATAGTGTATAAAGCCTAGATGATACGATTAACGAGCGCAAAAGCGTCGTAATCGTATCATCGGTGTAGAGTCGGCGAAAACCATAATTACCTTGCTGCGACGGTCCGATGTTGTTCCTCGTTCCTGCGGCAGCACACATCGCTGTGTGTGAAGTCGCAGGAGCGAGGAACATCTGCTACCTGCGTCCCGGCCGGCAATGCGTAAGGAAGGAGGTGGGCGGGATGTTTACATCCTGCTCATCTCCGCCCCTCCGCTGCTATTGGCCGCCTGTCGTGTGACGTCGCCATGACGCCGCACGACCCGCCCCCTTAATAAGGAGGCGGATCGCCGGCCAGAGCGACGTCGCAGGACAGGTGAGTGCATGTGAAGCTGCCGTAGCGATAATGTTCGCTACGCCAGCTATCACCATGATATCGCATCTGCGACGGGGGCGGGGACTATCGCACTCGGCATCGCAGCATCGGCTTGCGATGTCGTAGTGTGTAAAGTACCCCTTAATCTCAGGACAGATCATCAATATCATCATATGGGTGGGGGTCCGACACGCCCACCATTGCCATACTGATGTTAGGTCATCAAAATTATATGCCCTGACAGCCCCTTCTATAATAGATCCCAGGTGAGAACCAGGCGTACTAACAAGATGTGCCATAAGCGTCTCCAAGATGCGGGGCCCTCCCTGCGCTGGAGCCGGCAAACGGCTGGAGTTTGGGTCAGAGATGAGGAGGGGGCAACGAATACGTGTCTCTCTCCATTCCTTTTCCTGGACTTCCGAAAAAAGTAGAGCGCACATGACAATGGGTATTGACGAGTCATTCCTAACCCCAATTTAAGTCCTTGCCTTCCCCGTCCTAGTCATCCTCCCCTCTAGGCCCATAGCTTACATACTAAACTAAAATAAAGAGACCACGCCAGAGGACGGAATGATTTGGCCACAGCAGCCTTTTATTTAAACATACAACATATAACCAAAATGATACCGCTAATAAGAGGGGAATGGTCCTCGAAGCCCCCAACAATTCTTTTATTGCGGGCACGGCCCAGCATAGACTTACAAGGTGGCATGACCCCTAGCCGATTATACTCCTGCGCAGAGGCACTCGCTGCAAAACGAGCTGTCTGATTTTTTACCGCACCCCCACGGGCTCCCCCTTCACCACCTGTGTGGCGTTCTGCCGTCTTCCATTCCATTGAATCCACCTGGGGAGCCCAGAGCCTTTTGATCCCCCCCCCATCTAACCACCGTGAGATCACATTCCCAACTTGGAGGACCCTCCACTCCACCTGCCGCCGCTGTGACAAGAATTAAAGAAGAAACTAATAGGTCAAAAGTACACCCCAACCTAAATCTCAGTTCTGATTGTAACCTAAACATATATACCTGTACGAATAAATGAAAGCCCATACGTAGCCGCTCAGACCTCCTCACCATGTACTGGCACCGCACTAAAAGGGAGGGTGGCTGGGTGTTTAATTGTAGGCTGCCTTAAATGGCTGCCCTACGCTAATGGCTTCCCCTATTTATACCCCTAATTCACTACGCCGCCTCGTTGGGATCTCCCCGCCTTTGTTTTTATCCCTTATTTCCCTAATCCTAGCAAAGCCCCCTAAACCCCACATTATTTGAAAATTCCCCTATACTTGAAAACCCCCCAAGCCCAGCATTATTTAACACTTTCATTCCCTGTCCAACCCTGTCAGGGCAGCCTCCCCCTAGGCTGTGGCCGAAGTCCGGCCTTACTGAACTCTAGTGACACAGAGATGTCTGACCCTTTTCTGTGTTAATGTAGTGGTGAGCAGTGCCCGGCACATCGGGAGCCTTCCCGCCGGACCCCGACTGATGTGCACTTTATTATGGGACACAAGACTGTAACAACACCCCGAGGTAGGATGTGCTGATCCCGAATTGAATAGAAAGACCCCACTCACCCAAAGAAATCAAAATGAAAGCTATTTGTTTTGTAAGTTTTGTATTTGTAAGCTAATATTTGTAAGAAGCCTGAAATGGTTGAGGATGTGTCCTCCACAATGGTGGTAGCATTGTAACCCACAGCAGCCCCATGGGTGCGGCGGGGGCTGGTCAGTGAGCTGTGAGTTATCAAGGATGTGTAAAAAGGGGTTATCAAGGATGTGTAATAAAAAGGGGGGTGCGGTGGGCACACTTGGTGTGTCCTGTCAGTAGCTATGGTGGGTAGAGAGGAGCATATATATGTCTCTGGTCCCCCCGGTTCAGTGGGTTTAGAGTGGGATTGTGGTTGGTCTGCTTCTGCTGCTTCTGCTGCTGCTGCTTCTGCTGCTTCTGCTGCTGGCTGTCCATCTATCCATCCATCAATGGATCGATACAGTGGACATGGATGGACGGACGGATGGACGGACGGACGGATGGACGGATGTTGGTCCCACTCCTCCCAGAGCCGTTGCCTGCGCTCCGCACCCAAGTGATTGGAATGTTGCGATCGCTATTTATGTGCCCAGATTGTCCGAGCCTTTTACCTTATGGAGAGGAAAAAAAAAATGAAACCTGGTGAGAAAGTGAAGCCACCCCTGCTGCCAGAATGGTCCGCCCCTGCTGAATATTTAGGATAAAATGGTTAAAAAGCGGTTGGCTGTTGTTTTTTGCCAGCAGCTGATTTGCATATATCGGTGAGCGAGAGCTCTGATTGGCTGGCTGGAGAATGCAGAGGTGAGCTAGAGAAGGTACTGTAGACAGGCTGTAGAGAGCTGATGTGAGGTTATCCGGCGGCTCGTACTGGAGGTGCGGCTGCAACAAAAACTAGTCATCAGGAGAGATAAGGAGTTGTGAGGACTCAGGACTGGCATCTGGGTCCGGGCAATCAATTCACACCATCTTTGGACCTCACCCTAGGAAAAAGAGACTGCGCGTGTCCACGTTTAAGTGGTAAAAATGCACCACGTCCTTCTAGAAGCCGTGACTTTTGCACTGACAGAGTTCTATCTATTACACTGTTGTCAGAGATGTCATTCTAGGGGAGACCTTCACCGGAAAGATAGAAGTGAGCTTTCCCTTTGTGTAGCTTATATGACCAGGACTGACTACATCTATTCAGGACCCCTGTAATAAAATTATACCTGATACCACCTAAATAGATTCTGACCCCCTTCCCACCCCCCCACCCCACCCCCACTAATATTAGAGGCAATTGGTCACCATGTTTTTGCTATGCAATTTGAGAGCAGCACGGCGTAGGGGCTGAGACCCTGATCCGGTGATGTGTCACTTACTGGGCTGTGTGTTTCTTTTTAAATAAAATTAGTGTTTAATCAGCTTGAAAGCATCATTACAGGACTTGGTGTCTCGTACCTTCTTGTCCTGCTGTTCTGTGTAACTCCACCCCCGCCACTGATTAGCGGCTTTCTTTTAATATGCAGTGTACACAGAAGCTGCCAATCAGTATTGTGGACAGGGTTATACATGGCTCAGCATTCTGAGCACTGCTAGGTCAGTCTGCAGCAGAGAAACCAGGGATTGTATCAGAATGACAGCAAACAGCCCAGTAAGTGACTCATCGCCGGAATCGGGGTCCCAGCCCCTACATTGTGCCGCGCTCAGATTATATAGCACAAATCTGCTGACAGATTCCCTTTAACACTATTGTCCAGGCGTCTGATATTGCTGACTTAGGGGTACTTTGCACACTACGACGTCGCAGGTGCGATGTTGGTGGGGTCATGTCGAAAGTGACGCACTTCCGGCGTCGCTCTCGACATCATAGTGTATAAAGCCTAGATGATACGATTAACGAGCGCAAAAGCGTCGTAATCGTATCATCGGTGTAGAGTCGGCGAAAACCATAATTACCTTGCTGCGACGGTCCGATGTTGTTCCTCGTTCCTGCGGCAGCACACATCGCTGTGTGTGAAGTCGCAGGAGCGAGGAACATCTGCTACCTGCGTCCCGGCCGGCAATGCGTAAGGAAGGAGGTGGGCGGGATGTTTACATCCTGCTCATCTCCGCCCCTCCGCTGCTATTGGCCGCCTGTCGTGTGACGTCGCCATGACGCCGCACGACCCGCCCCCTTAATAAGGAGGCGGATCGCCGGCCAGAGCGACGTCGCAGGACAGGTGAGTGCATGTGAAGCTGCCGTAGCGATAATGTTCGCTACGCCAGCTATCACCATGATATCGCATCTGCGACGGGGGCGGGGACTATCGCACTCGGCATCGCAGCATCGGCTTGCGATGTCGTAGTGTGTAAAGTACCCCTTAATCTCAGGACAGATCATCAATATCATCATATGGGTGGGGGTCCGACACGCCCACCATTGCCATACTGATGTTAGGTCATCAAAATTATATGCCCTGACAGCCCCTTCTATAATAGATCCCAGGTGAGAACCAGGCGTACTAACAAGATGTGCCATAAGCGTCTCCAAGATGCGGGGCCCTCCCTGCGCTGGAGCCGGCAAACGGCTGGAGTTTGGGTCAGAGATGAGGAGGGGGCAACGAATACGTGTCTCTCTCCATTCCTTTTCCTGGACTTCCGAAAAAAGTAGAGCGCACATGACAATGGGTATTGACGAGTCATTCCTAACCCCAATTTAAGTCCTTGCCTTCCCCGTCCTAGTCATCCTCCCCTCTAGGCCCATAGCTTACATACTAAACTAAAATAAAGAGACCACGCCAGAGGACGGAATGATTTGGCCACAGCAGCCTTTTATTTAAACATACAACATATAACCAAAATGATACCGCTAATAAGAGGGGAATGGTCCTCGAAGCCCCCAACAATTCTTTTATTGCGGGCACGGCCCAGCATAGACTTACAAGGTGGCATGACCCCTAGCCGATTATACTCCTGCGCAGAGGCACTCGCTGCAAAACGAGCTGTCTGATTTTTTACCGCACCCCCACGGGCTCCCCCTTCACCACCTGTGTGGCGTTCTGCCGTCTTCCATTCCATTGAATCCACCTGGGGAGCCCAGAGCCTTTTGATCCCCCCCCCATCTAACCACCGTGAGATCACATTCCCAACTTGGAGGACCCTCCACTCCACCTGCCGCCGCTGTGACAAGAATTAAAGAAGAAACTAATAGGTCAAAAGTACACCCCAACCTAAATCTCAGTTCTGATTGTAACCTAAACATATATACCTGTACGAATAAATGAAAGCCCATACGTAGCCGCTCAGACCTCCTCACCATGTACTGGCACCGCACTAAAAGGGAGGGTGGCTGGGTGTTTAATTGTAGGCTGCCTTAAATGGCTGCCCTACGCTAATGGCTTCCCCTATTTATACCCCTAATTCACTACGCCGCCTCGTTGGGATCTCCCCGCCTTTGTTTTTATCCCTTATTTCCCTAATCCTAGCAAAGCCCCCTAAACCCCACATTATTTGAAAATTCCCCTATACTTGAAAACCCCCCAAGCCCAGCATTATTTAACACTTTCATTCCCTGTCCAACCCTGTCAGGGCAGCCTCCCCCTAGGCTGTGGCCGAAGTCCGGCCTTACTGAACTCTAGTGACACAGAGATGTCTGACCCTTTTCTGTGTTAATGTAGTGGTGAGCAGTGCCCGGCACATCGGGAGCCTTCCCGCCGGACCCCGACTGATGTGCACTTTATTATGGGACACAAGACTGTAACAACACCCCGAGGTAGGATGTGCTGATCCCGAATTGAATAGAAAGACCCCACTCACCCAAAGAAATCAAAATGAAAGCTATTTGTTTTGTAAGTTTTGTATTTGTAAGCTAATATTTGTAAGAAGCCTGAAATGGTTGAGGATGTGTCCTCCACAATGGTGGTAGCATTGTAACCCACAGCAGCCCCATGGGTGCGGCGGGGGCTGGTCAGTGAGCTGTGAGTTATCAAGGATGTGTAAAAAGGGGTTATCAAGGATGTGTAATAAAAAGGGGGGTGCGGTGGGCACACTTGGTGTGTCCTGTCAGTAGCTATGGTGGGTAGAGAGGAGCATATATATGTCTCTGGTCCCCCCGGTTCAGTGGGTTTAGAGTGGGATTGTGGTTGGTCTGCTTCTGCTGCTTCTGCTGCTGCTGCTTCTGCTGCTGGCTGTCCATCTATCCATCCATCAATGGATCGATACAGTGGACATGGATGGACGGACGGATGGACGGACGGATGGACGGACGGATGGACGGATGTTGGTCCCACTCCTCCCAGAGCCGTTGCCTGCGCTCCGCACCCAAGTGATTGGAATGTTGCGATCGCTATTTATGTGCCCAGATTGTCCGAGCCTTTTACCTTATGGAGAGGAAAAAAAAAAATGAAACCTGGTGAGAAAGTGAAGCCACCCCTGCTGCCAGAATGGTCCGCCCCTGCTGAATATTTAGGATAAAATGGTTAAAAAGCGGTTGGCTGTTGTTTTTTGCCAGCAGCTGATTTGCATATATCGGTGAGCGAGAGCTCTGATTGGCTGGCTGGAGAATGCAGAGGTGAGCTAGAGAAGGTACTGTAGACAGGCTGTAGAGAGCTGATGTGAGGTTATCCGGCGGCTCGTACTGGAGGTGCGGCTGCAACAAAAACTAGTCATCAGGAGAGATAAGGAGTTGTGAGGACTCAGGACTGGCATCTGGGTCCGGGCAATCAATTCACACCATCTTTGGACCTCACCCTAGGAAAAAGAGACTGCGCGTGTCCACGTTTAAGTGGTAAAAATGCACCACGTCCTTCTAGAAGCCGTGACTTTTGCACTGACAGAGTTCTATCTATTACACTGTTGTCAGAGATGTCAATCTAGGGGAGACCTTCACCGGAAAGATAGAAGTGAGCTTTCCCTTTGTGTAGCTTATATGACCAGGACTGACTACATCTATTCAGGACCCCTGTAATAAAATTATACCTGATACCACCTAAATAGATTCTGACCCCCTTCCCACCCCCCCACCCCACCCCCACTAATATTAGAGGCAATTGGTCACCATGTTTTTGCTATGCAATTTGAGAGCAGCACGGCGTAGGGGCTGAGACCCTGATCCGGTGATGTGTCACTTACTGGGCTGTGTGTTTCTTTTTCAATAAAATTAGTGTTTAATCAGCTTGAAAGCATCATTACAGGACTTGGTGTCTCGTACCTTCTTGTCCTGCTGTTCTGTGTAACTCCACCCCCGCCACTGATTAGCGGCTTTCTTTTAATATGCAGTGTACACAGAAGCTGCCAATCAGTATTGTGGACAGGGTTATACATGGCTCAGCATTCTGAGCACTGCTAGGTCAGTCTGCAGCAGAGAAACCAGGGATTGTATCAGAATGACAGCAAACAGCCCAGTAAGTGACTCATCGCCGGAATCGGGGTCCCAGCCCCTACATTGTGCCGCGCTCAGATTATATAGCACAAATCTGCTGACAGATTCCCTTTAACACTATTGTCCAGGCGTCTGATATTGCTGACTTAGGGGTACTTTGCACACTACGACGTCGCAGGTGCGATGTTGGTGGGGTCATGTCGAAAGTGACGCACTTCCGGCGTCGCTCTCGACATCATAGTGTATAAAGCCTAGATGATACGATTAACGAGCGCAAAAGCGTCGTAATCGTATCATCGGTGTAGAGTCGGCGAAAACCATAATTACCTTGCTGCGACGGTCCGATGTTGTTCCTCGTTCCTGCGGCAGCACACATCGCTGTGTGTGAAGTCGCAGGAGCGAGGAACATCTGCTACCTGCGTCCCGGCCGGCAATGCGTAAGGAAGGAGGTGGGCGGGATGTTTACATCCTGCTCATCTCCGCCCCTCCGCTGCTATTGGCCGCCTGTCGTGTGACGTCGCCATGACGCCGCACGACCCGCCCCCTTAATAAGGAGGCGGATCGCCGGCCAGAGCGACGTCGCAGGACAGGTGAGTGCATGTGAAGCTGCCGTAGCGATAATGTTCGCTACGCCAGCTATCACCATGATATCGCATCTGCGACGGGGGCGGGGACTATCGCACTCGGCATCGCAGCATCGGCTTGCGATGTCGTAGTGTGTAAAGTACCCCTTAATCTCAGGACAGATCATCAATATCATCATATGGGTGGGGGTCCGACACGCCCACCATTGCCATACTGATGTTAGGTCATCAAAATTATATGCCCTGACAGCCCCTTCTATAATAGATCCCAGGTGAGAACCAGGCGTACTGACAAGATGTGCCATAAGCGTCTCCAAGATGCGGGGCCCTCCCTGCGCTGGAGCCGGCAAACGGCTGGAGTTTGGGTCAGAGATGAGGAGGGGGCAACGAATACGTGTCTCTCTCCATTCCTTTTCCTGGACTTCCGAAAAAAGTAGAGCGCACATGACAATGGGTATTGACGAGTCATTCCTAACCCCAATTTAAGTCCTTGCCTTCCCCGTCCTAGTCATCCTCCCCTCTAGGCCCATAGCTTACATACTAAACTAAAATAAAGAGACCACGCCAGAGGACGGAATGATTTGGCCACAGCAGCCTTTTATTTAAACATACAACATATAACCAAAATGATACCGCTAATAAGAGGGGAATGGTCCTCGAAGCCCCCAACAATTCTTTTATTGCGGGCACGGCCCAGCATAGACTTACAAGGTGGCATGACCCCTAGCCGATTATACTCCTGCGCAGAGGCACTCGCTGCAAAACGAGCTGTCTGATTTTTTACCGCACCCCCACGGGCTCCCCCTTCACCACCTGTGTGGCGTTCTGCCGTCTTCCATTCCATTGAATCCACCTGGGGAGCCCAGAGCCTTTTGATCCCCCCCCCATCTAACCACCGTGAGATCACATTCCCAACTTGGAGGACCCTCCACTCCACCTGCCGCCGCTGTGACAAGAATTAAAGAAGAAACTAATAGGTCAAAAGTACACCCCAACCTAAATCTCAGTTCTGATTGTAACCTAAACATATATACCTGTACGAATAAATGAAAGCCCATACGTAGCCGCTCAGACCTCCTCACCATGTACTGGCACCGCACTAAAAGGGAGGGTGGCTGGGTGTTTAATTGTAGGCTGCCTTAAATGGCTGCCCTACGCTAATGGCTTCCCCTATTTATACCCCTAATTCACTACGCCGCCTCGTTGGGATCTCCCCGCCTTTGTTTTTATCCCTTATTTCCCTAATCCTAGCAAAGCCCCCTAAACCCCACATTATTTGAAAATTCCCCTATACTTGAAAACCCCCCAAGCCCAGCATTATTTAACACTTTCATTCCCTGTCCAACCCTGTCAGGGCAGCCTCCCCCTAGGCTGTGGCCGAAGTCCGGCCTTACTGAACTCTAGTGACACAGAGATGTCTGACCCTTTTCTGTGTTAATGTAGTGGTGAGCAGTGCCCGGCACATCGGGAGCCTTCCCGCCGGACCCCGACTGATGTGCACTTTATTATGGGACACAAGACTGTAACAACACCCCGAGGTAGGATGTGCTGATCCCGAATTGAATAGAAAGACCCCACTCACCCAAAGAAATCAAAATGAAAGCTATTTGTTTTGTAAGTTTTGTATTTGTAAGCTAATATTTGTAAGAAGCCTGAAATGGTTGAGGATGTGTCCTCCACAATGGTGGTAGCATTGTAACCCACAGCAGCCCCATGGGTGCGGCGGGGGCTGGTCAGTGAGCTGTGAGTTATCAAGGATGTGTAAAAAGGGGTTATCAAGGATGTGTAATAAAAAGGGGGGTGCGGTGGGCACACTTGGTGTGTCCTGTCAGTAGCTATGGTGGGTAGAGAGGAGCATATATATGTCTCTGGTCCCCCCGGTTCAGTGGGTTTAGAGTGGGATTGTGGTTGGTCTGCTTCTGCTGCTTCTGCTGCTGGCTGTCCATCTATCCATCCATCAATGGATCGATACAGTGGACATGGATGGACGGACGGATGGACGGACGGATGGACGGATGTTGGTCCCACTCCTCCCAGAGCCGTTGCCTGCGCTCCGCACCCAAGTGATTGGAATGTTGCGATCGCTATTTATGTGCCCAGATTGTCCGAGCCTTTTACCTTATGGAGAGGAAAAAAAAAAATGAAACCTGGTGAGAAAGTGAAGCCACCCCTGCTGCCAGAATGGTCCGCCCCTGCTGAATATTTAGGATAAAATGGTTAAAAAGCGGTTGGCTGTTGTTTTTTGCCAGCAGCTGATTTGCATATATCGGTGAGCGAGAGCTCTGATTGGCTGGCTGGAGAATGCAGAGGTGAGCTAGAGAAGGTACTGTAGACAGGCTGCAGAGAGCTGATGTGAGGTTATCCGGCGGCTCGTACTGGAGGTGCGGCTGCAACAAAAACTAGTCATCAGGAGAGATAAGGAGTTGTGAGGACTCAGGACTGGCATCTGGGTCCGGGCAATCAATTCACACCATCTTTGGACCTCACCCTAGGAAAAAGAGACTGCGCGTGTCCACGTTTAAGTGGTAAAAATGCACCACGTCCTTCTAGAAGCCGTGACTTTTGCACTGACAGAGTTCTATCTATTACACTGTTGTCAGAGATGTCATTCTAGGGGAGACCTTCACCGGAAAGATAGAAGTGAGCTTTCCCTTTGTGTAGCTTATATGACCAGGACTGACTACATCTATTCAGGACCCCTGTAATAAAATTATACCTGATACCACCTAAATAGATTCTGACCCCCTTCCCACCCCCCCACCCCACCCCCACTAATATTAGAGGCAATTGGTCACCATGTTTTTGCTATGCAATTTGAGAGCAGCACGGCGTAGGGGCTGAGACCCTGATCCGGTGATGTGTCACTTACTGGGCTGTGTGTTTCTTTTTCAATAAAATTAGTGTTTAATCAGCTTGAAAGCATCATTACAGGACTTGGTGTCTCGTACCTTCTTGTCCTGCTGTTCTGTGTAACTCCACCCCCGCCACTGATTAGCGGCTTTCTTTTAATATGCAGTGTACACAGAAGCTGCCAATCAGTATTGTGGACAGGGTTATACATGGCTCAGCATTCTGAGCACTGCTAGGTCAGTCTGCAGCAGAGAAACCAGGGATTGTATCAGAATGACAGCAAACAGCCCAGTAAGTGACTCATCGCCGGAATCGGGGTCCCAGCCCCTACATTGTGCCGCGCTCAGATTATATAGCACAAATCTGCTGACAGATTCCCTTTAACACTATTGTCCAGGCGTCTGATATTGCTGACTTAGGGGTACTTTGCACACTACGACGTCGCAGGTGCGATGTTGGTGGGGTCATGTCGAAAGTGACGCACTTCCGGCGTCGCTCTCGACATCATAGTGTATAAAGCCTAGATGATACGATTAACGAGCGCAAAAGCGTCGTAATCGTATCATCGGTGTAGAGTCGGCGAAAACCATAATTACCTTGCTGCGACGGTCCGATGTTGTTCCTCGTTCCTGCGGCAGCACACATCGCTGTGTGTGAAGTCGCAGGAGCGAGGAACATCTGCTACCTGCGTCCCGGCCGGCAATGCGTAAGGAAGGAGGTGGGCGGGATGTTTACATCCTGCTCATCTCCGCCCCTCCGCTGCTATTGGCCGCCTGTCGTGTGACGTCGCCATGACGCCGCACGACCCGCCCCCTTAATAAGGAGGCGGATCGCCGGCCAGAGCGACGTCGCAGGACAGGTGAGTGCATGTGAAGCTGCCGTAGCGATAATGTTCGCTACGCCAGCTATCACCATGATATCGCATCTGCGACGGGGGCGGGGACTATCGCACTCGGCATCGCAGCATCGGCTTGCGATGTCGTAGTGTGTAAAGTACCCCTTAATCTCAGGACAGATCATCAATATCATCATATGGGTGGGGGTCCGACACGCCCACCATTGCCATACTGATGTTAGGTCATCAAAATTATATGCCCTGACAGCCCCTTCTATAATAGATCCCAGGTGAGAACCAGGCGTACTGACAAGATGTGCCATAAGCGTCTCCAAGATGCGGGGCCCTCCCTGCGCTGGAGCCGGCAAACGGCTGGAGTTTGGGTCAGAGATGAGGAGGGGGCAACGAATACGTGTCTCTCTCCATTCCTTTTCCTGGACTTCCGAAAACAGTAGAGCGCACATGACAATGGGTATTGACGAGTCATTCCTAACCCCAATTTAAGTTCTTGCCTTCCCCGTCCTATTCATCCTCCCCTCTAGGCCCATAGCTTACATACTAAACTAAAATAAAGAGACCACGCCAGAGGACGGAATGAATTGGCCACAGCAGCCTTTTATTTAAACATACAACATATAACCAAAATGATACCGCTAATAAGAGGGGAATGGTCCTCGAAGCCCCCAACAATTCTTTTATTGCGGGCACGGCCCAGCATAGACTTACAAGGTGGCATGACCCCTAGCCGATTATACTCCTGCGCAGAGGCACTCGCTGCAAAACGAGCTGTCTGATTTTTTACCGCACCCCCACGGGCTCCCCCTTCACCACCTGTGTGGCGTTCTGCCGTCTTCCATTCCATTGAATCCACCTGGGGAGCCCAGAGCCTTTTGATCTCCCCCCCATCTAACCACCGTGAGATCACATTCCCAACTTGGAGGACCCTCCACTCCACCTGCCGCCGCTGTGACAAGAATTAAAGAAACTAATAGGTCAAAAGTACACCCCAACCTAAATCTCAGTTCTGATTGTAACCTAAACATATATACCTGTACGAATAAATGAAAGCCCATACGTAGCCGCTCAGACCTCCTCACCATGTACTGGCACCGCACTAAAAGGGAGGGTGGCTGGGTGTTTAATTGTAGGCTGCCTTAAATGGCTGCCCTACGCTAATGGCTTCCCCTATTTATACCCCTAATTCACTACGCCGCCTCGTTGGGATCTCCCCGCCTTTGTTTTTATCCCTTATTTCCCTAATCCTAGCAAAGCCCCCTAAACCCCACATTATTTGAAAATTCCCCTATACTTGAAAACCCCCCAAGCCCAGCATTATTTAACACTTTCATTCCCTGTCCAACCCTGTCAGGGCAGCCTCCCCCTAGGCTGTGGCCGAAGTCCGGCCTTACTGAACTCTAGTGACACAGAGATGTCTGACCCTTTTCTGTGTTAATGTAGTGGTGAGCAGTGCCCGGCACATCGGGAGCCTTCCCGCCGGACCCCGACTGATGTGCACTTTATTATGGGACACAAGACTGTAACAACACCCCGAGGTAGGATGTGCTGATCCCGAATTGAATAGAAAGACCCCACTCACCCAAAGAAATCAAAATGAAAGCTATTTGTTTTGTAAGTTTTGTATTTGTAAGCTAATATTTGTAAGAAGCCTGAAATGGTTGAGGATGTGTCCTCCACAATGGTGGTAGCATTGTAACCCACAGCAGCCCCATGGGTGCGGCGGGGGCTGGTCAGTGAGCTGTGAGTTATCAAGGATGTGTAAAAAGGGGTTATCAAGGATGTGTAATAAAAAGGGGGGTGCGGTGGGCACACTTGGTGTGTCCTGTCAGTAGCTATGGTGGGTAGAGAGGAGCATATATATGTCTCTGGTCCCCCCGGTTCAGTGGGTTTAGAGTGGGATTGTGGTTGGTCTGCTTCTGCTGCTGCTGCTGCTGCTGCTTCTGCTGCTGCTGCTGCTGGCTGTCCATCTATCCATCCATCAATGGATCGATACAGTGGACATGGATGGACGGACGGATGGACGGACGGATGGACGGACGGATGGACGGATGTTGGTCCCACTCCTCCCAGAGCCGTTGCCTGCGCTCCGCACCCAAGTGATTGGAATGTTGCGATCGCTATTTATGTGCCCAGATTGTCCGAGCCTTTTACCTTATGGAGAGGAAAAAAAAAAATGAAACCTGGTGAGAAAGTGAAGCCACCCCTGCTGCCAGAATGGTCCGCCCCTGCTGAATATTTAGGATAAAATTGGTAAAAAGCGGTTGTCTGTTGTTTTTTGCCAGCAGCTGATTTGCATATATCGGTGAGCGAGAGCTCTGATTGGCTGGCTGGAGAATGCAGAGGTGAGCTAGAGAAGGTACTGTAGACAGGCTGTAGAGAGCTGATGTGAGGTTATCCGGCGGCTCGTACTGGAGGTGCGGCTGCAACAAAAACTAGTCATCAGGAGAGATAAGGAGTTGTGAGGACTCAGGACTGGCATCTGGGTCCGGGCAATCAATTCACACCATCTTTGGACCTCACCCTAGGAAAAAGAGACTGCGCGTGTCCACGTTTAAGTGGTAAAAATGCACCACGTCCTTCTAGAAGCCGTGACTTTTGCACTGACAGAGTTCTATCTATTACACTGTTGTCAGAGATGTCATTCTAGGGGAGACCTTCACCGGAAAGATAGAAGTGAGCTTTCCCTTTGTGTAGCTTATATGACCAGGACTGACTACATCTATTCAGGACCCCTGTAATAAAATTATACCTGATACCACCTAAATAGATTCTGACCCCCTTCCCACCCCCCCACCCCACCCCCACTAATATTAGAGGCAATTGGTCACCATGTTTTTGCTATGCAATTTGAGAGCAGCACGGCGTAGGGGCTGAGACCCTGATCCGGTGATGTGTCACTTACTGGGCTGTGTGTTTCTTTTTCAATAAAATTAGTGTTTAATCAGCTTGAAAGCATCATTACAGGACTTGGTGTCTCGTACCTTCTTGTCCTGCTGTTCTGTGTAACTCCACCCCCGCCACTGATTAGCGGCTTTCTTTTAATATGCAGTGTACACAGAAGCTGCCAATCAGTATTGTGGACAGGGTTATACATGGCTCAGCATTCTGAGCACTGCTAGGTCAGTCTGCAGCAGAGAAACCAGGGATTGTATCAGAATGACAGCAAACAGCCCAGTAAGTGACTCATCGCCGGAATCGGGGTCCCAGCCCCTACATTGTGCCGCGCTCAGATTATATAGCACAAATCTGCTGACAGATTCCCTTTAACACTATTGTCCAGGCGTCTGATATTGCTGACTTAGGGGTACTTTGCACACTACGACGTCGCAGGTGCGATGTTGGTGGGGTCATGTCGAAAGTGACGCACTTCCGGCGTCGCTCTCGACATCATAGTGTATAAAGCCTAGATGATACGATTAACGAGCGCAAAAGCGTCGTAATCGTATCATCGGTGTAGAGTCGGCGAAAACCATAATTACCTTGCTGCGACGGTCCGATGTTGTTCCTCGTTCCTGCGGCAGCACACATCGCTGTGTGTGAAGTCGCAGGAGCGAGGAACATCTGCTACCTGCGTCCCGGCCGGCAATGCGTAAGGAAGGAGGTGGGCGGGATGTTTACATCCTGCTCATCTCCGCCCCTCCGCTGCTATTGGCCGCCTGTCGTGTGACGTCGCCATGACGCCGCACGACCCGCCCCCTTAATAAGGAGGCGGATCGCCGGCCAGAGCGACGTCGCAGGACAGGTGAGTGCATGTGAAGCTGCCGTAGCGATAATGTTCGCTACGCCAGCTATCACCATGATATCGCATCTGCGACGGGGGCGGGGACTATCGCACTCGGCATCGCAGCATCGGCTTGCGATGTCGTAGTGTGTAAAGTACCCCTTAATCTCAGGACAGATCATCAATATCATCATATGGGTGGGGGTCCGACACGCCCACCATTGCCATACTGATGTTAGGTCATCAAAATTATATGCCCTGACAGCCCCTTCTATAATAGATCCCAGGTGAGAACCAGGCGTACTGACAAGATGTGCCATAAGCGTCTCCAAGATGCGGGGCCCTCCCTGCGCTGGAGCCGGCAAACGGCTGGAGTTTGGGTCAGAGATGAGGAGGGGGCAACGAATACGTGTCTCTCTCCATTCCTTTTCCTGGACTTCCGAAAACAGTAGAGCGCACATGACAATGGGTATTGACGAGTCATTCCTAACCCCAATTTAAGTTCTTGCCTTCCCCGTCCTATTCATCCTCCCCTCTAGGCCCATAGCTTACATACTAAACTAAAATAAAGAGACCACGCCAGAGGACGGAATGAATTGGCCACAGCAGCCTTTTATTTAAACATACAACATATAACCAAAATGATACCGCTAATAAGAGGGGAATGGTCCTCGAAGCCCCCAACAATTCTTTTATTGCGGGCACGGCCCAGCATAGACTTACAAGGTGGCATGACCCCTAGCCGATTATACTCCTGCGCAGAGGCACTCGCTGCAAAACGAGCTGTCTGATTTTTTACCGCACCCCCACGGGCTCCCCCTTCACCACCTGTGTGGCGTTCTGCCGTCTTCCATTCCATTGAATCCACCTGGGGAGCCCAGAGCCTTTTGATCTCCCCCCCATCTAACCACCGTGAGATCACATTCCCAACTTGGAGGACCCTCCACTCCACCTGCCGCCGCTGTGACAAGAATTAAAGAAACTAATAGGTCAAAAGTACACCCCAACCTAAATCTCAGTTCTGATTGTAACCTAAACATATATACCTGTACGAATAAATGAAAGCCCATACGTAGCCGCTCAGACCTCCTCACCATGTACTGGCACCGCACTAAAAGGGAGGGTGGCTGGGTGTTTAATTGTAGGCTGCCTTAAATGGCTGCCCTACGCTAATGGCTTCCCCTATTTATACCCCTAATTCACTACGCCGCCTCGTTGGGATCTCCCCGCCTTTGTTTTTATCCCTTATTTCCCTAATCCTAGCAAAGCCCCCTAAACCCCACATTATTTGAAAATTCCCCTATACTTGAAAACCCCCCAAGCCCAGCATTATTTAACACTTTCATTCCCTGTCCAACCCTGTCAGGGCAGCCTCCCCCTAGGCTGTGGCCGAAGTCCGGCCTTACTGAACTCTAGTGACACAGAGATGTCTGACCCTTTTCTGTGTTAATGTAGTGGTGAGCAGTGCCCGGCACATCGGGAGCCTTCCCGCCGGACCCCGACTGATGTGCACTTTATTATGGGACACAAGACTGTAACAACACCCCGAGGTAGGATGTGCTGATCCCGAATTGAATAGAAAGACCCCACTCACCCAAAGAAATCAAAATGAAAGCTATTTGTTTTGTAAGTTTTGTATTTGTAAGCTAATATTTGTAAGAAGCCTGAAATGGTTGAGGATGTGTCCTCCACAATGGTGGTAGCATTGTAACCCACAGCAGCCCCATGGGTGCGGCGGGGGCTGGTCAGTGAGCTGTGAGTTATCAAGGATGTGTAAAAAGGGGTTATCAAGGATGTGTAATAAAAAGGGGGGTGCGGTGGGCACACTTGGTGTGTCCTGTCAGTAGCTATGGTGGGTAGAGAGGAGCATATATATGTCTCTGGTCCCCCCGGTTCAGTGGGTTTAGAGTGGGATTGTGGTTGGTCTGCTTCTGCTGCTGCTGCTGCTGCTGCTGCTGCTGCTTCTGCTTCTGCTGCTTCTGCTTCTGCTGCTGCTGCTGCTGGCTGTCCATCTATCCATCCATCAATGGATCGATACAGTGGACATGGATGGACGGACGGATGGACGGACGGATGGACGGATGTTGGTCCCACTCCTCCCAGAGCCGTTGCCTGCGCTCCGCACCCAAGTGATTGGAATGTTGCGATCGCTATTTATGTGCCCAGATTGTCCGAGCCTTTTACCTTATGGAGAGGAAAAAAAAAAATGAAACCTGGTGAGAAAGTGAAGCCACCCCTGCTGCCAGAATGGTCCGCCCCTGCTGAATATTTAGGATAAAATGGTTAAAAAGCGGTTGTCTGTTGTTTTTTGCCAGCAGCTGATTTGCATATATCGGTGAGCGAGAGCTCTGATTGGCTGGCTGGAGAATGCAGAGGTGAGCTAGAGAAGGTACTGTAGACAGGCTGTAGAGAGCTGATGTGAGGTTATCCGGCGGCTCGTACTGGAGGTGCGGCTGCAACAAAAACTAGTCATCAGGAGATATAAGGAGTTGTGAGGACTCAGGACTGGCATCTGGGTCCGGACAATCAATTCACACCATCTTTGGACCTCACCCTAGGAAAAAGAGACTGCGCGTGTCCACGTTTAAGTGGTAAAAATGCACCACGTCCTTCTAGAAGCCGTGACTTTTGCACTGACAGAGTTCTATCTATTACACTGTTGTCAGAGATGTCATTCTAGGGGAGACCTTCACCGGAAAGATAGAAGTGAGCTTTCCCTTTGTGTAGCTTATATGACCAGGACTGACTACATCTATTCAGGACCCCTGTAATAAAATTATACCTGATACCACCTAAATAGATTCTGACCCCCTTCCCACCCCCCCACCCCACCCCCACTAATATTAGAGGCAATTGGTCACCATGTTTTTGCTATGCAATTTGAGAGCAGCACGGCGTAGGGGCTGAGACCCTGATCCGGTGATGTGTCACTTACTGGGCTGTGTGTTTCTTTTTCAATAAAATTAGTGTTTAATCAGCTTGAAAGCATCATTACAGGACTTGGTGTCTCGTACCTTCTTGTCCTGCTGTTCTGTGTAACTCCACCCCCGCCACTGATTAGCGGCTTTCTTTTAATATGCAGTGTACACAGAAGCTGCCAATCAGTATTGTGGACAGGGTTATACATGGCTCAGCATTCTGAGCACTGCTAGGTCAGTCTGCAGCAGAGAAACCAGGGATTGTATCAGAATGACAGCAAACAGCCCAGTAAGTGACTCATCGCCGGAATCGGGGTCCCAGCCCCTACATTGTGCCGCGCTCAGATTATATAGCACAAATCTGCTGACAGATTCCCTTTAACACTATTGTCCAGGCGTCTGATATTGCTGACTTAGGGGTACTTTGCACACTACGACGTCGCAGGTGCGATGTTGGTGGGGTCATGTCGAAAGTGACGCACTTCCGGCGTCGCTCTCGACATCATAGTGTATAAAGCCTAGATGATACGATTAACGAGCGCAAAAGCGTCGTAATCGTATCATCGGTGTAGAGTCGGCGAAAACCATAATTACCTTGCTGCGACGGTCCGATGTTGTTCCTCGTTCCTGCGGCAGCACACATCGCTGTGTGTGAAGTCGCAGGAGCGAGGAACATCTGCTACCTGCGTCCCGGCCGGCAATGCGTAAGGAAGGAGGTGGGCGGGATGTTTACATCCTGCTCATCTCCGCCCCTCCGCTGCTATTGGCCGCCTGTCGTGTGACGTCGCCATGACGCCGCACGACCCGCCCCCTTAATAAGGAGGCGGATCGCCGGCCAGAGCGACGTCGCAGGACAGGTGAGTGCATGTGAAGCTGCCGTAGCGATAATGTTCGCTACGCCAGCTATCACCATGATATCGCATCTGCGACGGGGGCGGGGACTATCGCACTCGGCATCGCAGCATCGGCTTGCGATGTCGTAGTGTGTAAAGTACCCCTTAATCTCAGGACAGATCATCAATATCATCATATGGGTGGGGGTCCGACACGCCCACCATTGCCATACTGATGTTAGGTCATCAAAATTATATGCCCTGACAGCCCCTTCTATAATAGATCCCAGGTGAGAACCAGGCGTACTGACAAGATGTGCCATAAGCGTCTCCAAGATGCGGGGCCCTCCCTGCGCTGGAGCCGGCAAACGGCTGGAGTTTGGGTCAGAGATGAGGAGGGGGCAACGAATACGTGTCTCTCTCCATTCCTTTTCCTGGACTTCCGAAAACAGTAGAGCGCACATGACAATGGGTATTGACGAGTCATTCCTAACCCCAATTTAAGTTCTTGCCTTCCCCGTCCTATTCATCCTCCCCTCTAGGCCCATAGCTTACATACTAAACTAAAATAAAGAGACCACGCCAGAGGACGGAATGATTTGGCCACAGCAGCCTTTTATTTAAACATACAACATATAACCAAAATGATACCGCTAATAAGAGGGGAATGGTCCTCGAAGCCCCCAACAATTCTTTTATTGCGGGCACGGCCCAGCATAGACTTACAAGGTGGCATGACCCCTAGCCGATTATACTCCTGCGCAGAGGCACTCGCTGCAAAACGAGCTGTCTGATTTTTTACCGCACCCCCACGGGCTCCCCCTTCACCACCTGTGTGGCGTTCTGCCGTCTTCCATTCCATTGAATCCACCTGGGGAGCCCAGAGCCTTTTGATCTCCCCCCCATCTAACCACCGTGAGATCACATTCCCAACTTGGAGGACCCTCCACTCCACCTGCCGCCGCTGTGACAAGAATTAAAGAAACTAATAGGTCAAAAGTACACCCCAACCTAAATCTCAGTTCTGATTGTAACCTAAACATATATACCTGTACGAATAAATGAAAGCCCATACGTAGCCGCTCAGACCTCCTCACCATGTACTGGCACCGCACTAAAAGGGAGGGTGGCTGGGTGTTTAATTGTAGGCTGCCTTAAATGGCTGCCCTACGCTAATGGCTTCCCCTATTTATACCCCTAATTCACTACGCCGCCTCGTTGGGATCTCCCCGCCTTTGTTTTTATCCCTTATTTCCCTAATCCTAGCAAAGCCCCCTAAACCCCACATTATTTGAAAATTCCCCTATACTTGAAAACCCCCCAAGCCCAGCATTATTTAACACTTTCATTCCCTGTCCAACCCTGTCAGGGCAGCCTCCCCCTAGGCTGTGGCCGAAGTCCGGCCTTACTGAACTCTAGTGACACAGAGATGTCTGACCCTTTTCTGTGTTAATGTAGTGGTGAGCAGTGCCCGGCACATCGGGAGCCTTCCCGCCGGACCCCGACTGATGTGCACTTTATTATGGGACACAAGACTGTAACAACACCCCGAGGTAGGATGTGCTGATCCCGAATTGAATAGAAAGACCCCACTCACCCAAAGAAATCAAAATGAAAGCTATTTGTTTTGTAAGTTTTGTATTTGTAAGCTAATATTTGTAAGAAGCCTGAAATGGTTGAGGATGTGTCCTCCACAATGGTGGTAGCATTGTAACCCACAGCAGCCCCATGGGTGCGGCGGGGGCTGGTCAGTGAGCTGTGAGTTATCAAGGATGTGTAAAAAGGGGTTATCAAGGATGTGTAATAAAAAGGGGGGTGCGGTGGGCACACTTGGTGTGTCCTGTCAGTAGCTATGGTGGGTAGAGAGGAGCATATATATGTCTCTGGTCCCCCCCGGTTCAGTGGGTTTAGAGTGGGATTGTGGTTGGTCTGCTTCTGCTGCTTCTGCTGCTGCTGCTGCTGCTGCTGCTGCTGCTGCTGCTGCTGCTGCTGCTGGCTGTCCATCTATCCATCCATCAATGGATCGATACAGTGGACATGGATGGACGGACGGATGGACGGACGGATGGACGGATGTTGGTCCCACTCCTCCCAGAGCCGTTGCCTGCGCTCCGCACCCAAGTGATTGGAATGTTGCGATCGCTATTTATGTGCCCAGATTGTCCGAGCCTTTTACCTTATGGAGAGGAAAAAAAAAAATGAAACCTGGTGAGAAAGTGAAGCCACCCCTGCTGCCAGAATGGTCCGCCCCTGCTGAATATTTAGGATAAAATGGTTAAAAAGCGGTTGTCTGTTGTTTTTTGCCAGCAGCTGATTTGCATATATCGGTGAGCGAGAGCTCTGATTGGCTGGCTGGAGAATGCAGAGGTGAGCTAGAGAAGGTACTGTAGACAGGCTGTAGAGAGCTGATGTGAGGTTATCCGGCGGCTCGTACTGGAGGTGCGGCTGCAACAAAAACTAGTCATCAGGAGAGATAAGGAGTTGTGAGGACTCAGGACTGGCATCTGGGTCCGGGCAATCAATTCACACCATCTTTGGACCTCACCCTAGGAAAAAGAGACTGCGCGTGTCCACGTTTAAGTGGTAAAAATGCACCACGTCCTTCTAGAAGCCGTGACTTTTGCACTGACAGAGTTCTATCTATTACACTGTTGTCAGAGATGTCATTCTAGGGGAGACCTTCACCGGAAAGATAGAAGTGAGCTTTCCCTTTGTGTAGCTTATATGACCAGGACTGACTACATCTATTCAGGACCCCTGTAATAAAATTATACCTGATACCACCTAAATAGATTCTGACCCCCTTCCCACCCCCCCACCCCACCCCCACTAATATTAGAGGCAATTGGTCACCATGTTTTTGCTATGCAATTTGAGAGCAGCACGGCGTAGGGGCTGAGACCCTGATCCGGTGATGTGTCACTTACTGGGCTGTGTGTTTCTTTTTCAATAAAATTAGTGTTTAATCAGCTTGAAAGCATCATTACAGGACTTGGTGTCTCGTACCTTCTTGTCCTGCTGTTCTGTGTAACTCCACCCCCGCCACTGATTAGCGGCTTTCTTTTAATATGCAGTGTACACAGAAGCTGCCAATCAGTATTGTGGACAGGGTTATACATGGCTCAGCATTCTGAGCACTGCTAGGTCAGTCTGCAGCAGAGAAACCAGGGATTGTATCAGAATGACAGCAAACAGCCCAGTAAGTGACTCATCGCCGGAATCGGGGTCCCAGCCCCTACATTGTGCCGCGCTCAGATTATATAGCACAAATCTGCTGACAGATTCCCTTTAACACTATTGTCCAGGCGTCTGATATTGCTGACTTAGGGGTACTTTGCACACTACGACGTCGCAGGTGCGATGTTGGTGGGGTCATGTCGAAAGTGACGCACTTCCGGCGTCGCTCTCGACATCATAGTGTATAAAGCCTAGATGATACGATTAACGAGCGCAAAAGCGTCGTAATCGTATCATCGGTGTAGAGTCGGCGAAAACCATAATTACCTTGCTGCGACGGTCCGATGTTGTTCCTCGTTCCTGCGGCAGCACACATCGCTGTGTGTGAAGTCGCAGGAGCGAGGAACATCTGCTACCTGCGTCCCGGCCGGCAATGCGTAAGGAAGGAGGTGGGCGGGATGTTTACATCCTGCTCATCTCCGCCCCTCCGCTGCTATTGGCCGCCTGTCGTGTGACGTCGCCATGACGCCGCACGACCCGCCCCCTTAATAAGGAGGCGGATCGCCGGCCAGAGCGACGTCGCAGGACAGGTGAGTGCATGTGAAGCTGCCGTAGCGATAATGTTCGCTACGCCAGCTATCACCATGATATCGCATCTGCGACGGGGGCGGGGACTATCGCACTCGGCATCGCAGCATCGGCTTGCGATGTCGTAGTGTGTAAAGTACCCCTTAATCTCAGGACAGATCATCAATATCATCATATGGGTGGGGGTCCGACACGCCCACCATTGCCATACTGATGTTAGGTCATCAAAATTATATGCCCTGACAGCCCCTTCTATAATAGATCCCAGGTGAGAACCAGGCGTACTGACAAGATGTGCCATAAGCGCCTCCAAGATGCGGGGCCCTCCCTGCGCTGGAGCCGGCAAACGGCTGGAGTTTGGGTCAGAGATGAGGAGGGGGCAACGAATACGTGTCTCTCTCCATTCCTTTTCCTGGACTTCCGAAAACAGTAGAGCGCACATGACAATGGGTATTGACGAGTCATTCCTAACCCCAATTTAAGTCCTTGCCTTCCCCGTCCTATTCATCCTCCCCTCTAGGCCCATAGCTTACATACTAAACTAAAATAAAGAGACCACGCCAGAGGACGGAATGAATTGGCCACAGCAGCCTTTTATTTAAACATACAACATATAACCAAAATGATACCGCTAATAAGAGGGGAATGGTCCTCGAAGCCCCCAACAATTCTTTTATTGCGGGCACGGCCCAGCATAGACTTACAAGGTGGCATGACCCCTAGCCGATTATACTCCTGCGCAGAGGCACTCGCTGCAAAACGAGCTGTCTGATTTTTTACCGCACCCCCACGGGCTCCCCCTTCACCACCTGTGTGGCGTTCTGCCGTCTTCCATTCCATTGAATCCACCTGGGGAGCCCAGAGCCTTTTGATCTCCCCCCCATCTAACCACCGTGAGATCACATTCCCAACTTGGAGGACCCTCCACTCCACCTGCCGCCGCTGTGACAAGAATTAAAGAAACTAATAGGTCAAAAGTACACCCCAACCTAAATCTCAGTTCTGATTGTAACCTAAACATATATACCTGTACGAATAAATGAAAGCCCATACGTAGCCGCTCAGACCTCCTCACCATGTACTGGCACCGCACTAAAAGGGAGGGTGGCTGGGTGTTTAATTGTAGGCTGCCTTAAATGGCTGCCCTACGCTAATGGCTTCCCCTATTTATACCCCTAATTCACTACGCCGCCTCGTTGGGATCTCCCCGCCTTTGTTTTTATCCCTTATTTCCCTAATCCTAGCAAAGCCCCCTAAACCCCACATTATTTGAAAATTCCCCTATACTTGAAAACCCCCCAAGCCCAGCATTATTTAACACTTTCATTCCCTGTCCAACCCTGTCAGGGCAGCCTCCCCCTAGGCTGTGGCCGAAGTCCGGCCTTACTGAACTCTAGTGACACAGAGATGTCTGACCCTTTTCTGTGTTAATGTAGTGGTGAGCAGTGCCCGGCACATCGGGAGCCTTCCCGCCGGACCCCGACTGATGTGCACTTTATTATGGGACACAAGACTGTAACAACACCCCGAGGTAGGATGTGCTGATCCCGAATTGAATAGAAAGACCCCACTCACCCAAAGAAATCAAAATGAAAGCTATTTGTTTTGTAAGTTTTGTATTTGTAAGCTAATATTTGTAAGAAGCCTGAAATGGTTGAGGATGTGTCCTCCACAATGGTGGTAGCATTGTAACCCACAGCAGCCCCATGGGTGCGGCGGGGGCTGGTCAGTGAGCTGTGAGTTATCAAGGATGTGTAAAAAGGGGTTATCAAGGATGTGTAATAAAAAGGGGGGTGCGGTGGGCACACTTGGTGTGTCCTGTCAGTAGCTATGGTGGGTAGAGAGGAGCATATATATGTCTCTGGTCCCCCCGGTTCAGTGGGTTTAGAGTGGGATTGTGGTTGGTCTGCTTCTGCTGCTTCTGCTGCTGCTGCTGCTGCTGCTTCTGCTGCTGCTGCTGCTGCTTCTGCTGCTGCTGCTGCTGCTGCTGGCTGTCCATCTATCCATCCATCAATGGATCGATACAGTGGACATGGATGGACGGACGGATGGACGGACGGATGGACGGATGTTGGTCCCACTCCTCCCAGAGCCGTTGCCTGCGCTCCGCACCCAAGTGATTGGAATGTTGCGATCGCTATTTATGTGCCCAGATTGTCCGAGCCTTTTACCTTATGGAGAGGAAAAAAAAAAATGAAACCTGGTGAGAAAGTGAAGCCACCCCTGCTGCCAGAATGGTCCGCCCCTGCTGAATATTTAGGATAAAATGGTTAAAAAGCGGTTGTCTGTTGTTTTTTGCCAGCAGCTGATTTGCATATATCGGTGAGCGAGAGCTCTGATTGGCTGGCTGGAGAATGCAGAGGTGAGCTAGAGAAGGTACTGTAGACAGGCTGTAGAGAGCTGATGTGAGGTTATCCGGCGGCTCGTACTGGAGGTGCGGCTGCAACAAAAACTAGTCATCAGGAGAGATAAGGAGTTGTGAGGACTCAGGACTGGCATCTGGGTCCGGGCAATCAATTCACACCATCTTTGGACCTCACCCTAGGAAAAAGAGACTGCGCGTGTCCACGTTTAAGTGGTAAAAATGCACCACGTCCTTCTAGAAGCCGTGACTTTTGCACTGACAGAGTTCTATCTATTACACTGTTGTCAGAGATGTCATTCTAGGGGAGACCTTCACCGGAAAGATAGAAGTGAGCTTTCCCTTTGTGTAGCTTATATGACCAGGACTGACTACATCTATTCAGGACCCCTGTAATAAAATTATACCTGATACCACCTAAATAGATTCTGACCCCCTTCCCACCCCCCCACCCCACCCCCACTAATATTAGAGGCAATTGGTCACCATGTTTTTGCTATGCAATTTGAGAGCAGCACGGCGTAGGGGCTGAGACCCTGATCCGGTGATGTGTCACTTACTGGGCTGTGTGTTTCTTTTTCAATAAAATTAGTGTTTAATCAGCTTGAAAGCATCATTACAGGACTTGGTGTCTCGTACCTTCTTGTCCTGCTGTTCTGTGTAACTCCACCCCCGCCACTGATTAGCGGCTTTCTTTTAATATGCAGTGTACACAGAAGCTGCCAATCAGTATTGTGGACAGGGTTATACATGGCTCAGCATTCTGAGCACTGCTAGGTCAGTCTGCAGCAGAGAAACCAGGGATTGTATCAGAATGACAGCAAACAGCCCAGTAAGTGACTCATCGCCGGAATCGGGGTCCCAGCCCCTACATTGTGCCGCGCTCAGATTATATAGCACAAATCTGCTGACAGATTCCCTTTAACACTATTGTCCAGGCGTCTGATATTGCTGACTTAGGGGTACTTTGCACACTACGACGTCGCAGGTGCGATGTTGGTGGGGTCATGTCGAAAGTGACGCACTTCCGGCGTCGCTCTCGACATCATAGTGTATAAAGCCTAGATGATACGATTAACGAGCGCAAAAGCGTCGTAATCGTATCATCGGTGTAGAGTCGGCGAAAACCATAATTACCTTGCTGCGACGGTCCGATGTTGTTCCTCGTTCCTGCGGCAGCACACATCGCTGTGTGTGAAGTCGCAGGAGCGAGGAACATCTGCTACCTGCGTCCCGGCCGGCAATGCGTAAGGAAGGAGGTGGGCGGGATGTTTACATCCTGCTCATCTCCGCCCCTCCGCTGCTATTGGCCGCCTGTCGTGTGACGTCGCCATGACGCCGCACGACCCGCCCCCTTAATAAGGAGGCGGATCGCCGGCCAGAGCGACGTCGCAGGACAGGTGAGTGCATGTGAAGCTGCCGTAGCGATAATGTTCGCTACGCCAGCTATCACCATGATATCGCATCTGCGACGGGGGCGGGGACTATCGCACTCGGCATCGCAGCATCGGCTTGCGATGTCGTAGTGTGTAAAGTACCCCTTAATCTCAGGACAGATCATCAATATCATCATATGGGTGGGGGTCCGACACGCCCACCATTGCCATACTGATGTTAGGTCATCAAAATTATATGCCCTGACAGCCCCTTCTATAATAGATCCCAGGTGAGAACCAGGCGTACTGACAAGATGTGCCATAAGCGTCTCCAAGATGCGGGGCCCTCCCTGCGCTGGAGCCGGCAAACGGCTGGAGTTTGGGTCAGAGATGAGGAGGGGGCAACGAATACGTGTCTCTCTCCATTCCTTTTCCTGGACTTCCGAAAACAGTAGAGCGCACATGACAATGGGTATTGACGAGTCATTCCTAACCCCAATTTAAGTCCTTGCCTTCCCCGTCCTATTCATCCTCCCCTCTAGGCCCATAGCTTACATACTAAACTAAAATAAAGAGACCACGCCAGAGGACGGAATGAATTGGCCACAGCAGCCTTTTATTTAAACATACAACATATAACCAAAATGATACCGCTAATAAGAGGGGAATGGTCCTCGAAGCCCCCAACAATTCTTTTATTGCGGGCACGGCCCAGCATAGACTTACAAGGTGGCATGACCCCTAGCCGATTATACTCCTGCGCAGAGGCACTCGCTGCAAAACGAGCTGTCTGATTTTTTACCGCACCCCCACGGGCTCCCCCTTCACCACCTGTGTGGCGTTCTGCCGTCTTCCATTCCATTGAATCCACCTGGGGAGCCCAGAGCCTTTTGATCTCCCCCCCATCTAACCACCGTGAGATCACATTCCCAACTTGGAGGACCCTCCACTCCACCTGCCGCCGCTGTGACAAGAATTAAAGAAACTAATAGGTCAAAAGTACACCCCAACCTAAATCTCAGTTCTGATTGTAACCTAAACATATATACCTGTACGAATAAATGAAAGCCCATACGTAGCCGCTCAGACCTCCTCACCATGTACTGGCACCGCACTAAAAGGGAGGGTGGCTGGGTGTTTAATTGTAGGCTGCCTTAAATGGCTGCCCTACGCTAATGGCTTCCCCTATTTATACCCCTAATTCACTACGCCGCCTCGTTGGGATCTCCCCGCCTTTGTTTTTATCCCTTATTTCCCTAATCCTAGCAAAGCCCCCTAAACCCCACATTATTTGAAAATTCCCCTATACTTGAAAACCCCCCAAGCCCAGCATTATTTAACACTTTCATTCCCTGTCCAACCCTGTCAGGGCAGCCTCCCCCTAGGCTGTGGCCGAAGTCCGGCCTTACTGAACTCTAGTGACACAGAGATGTCTGACCCTTTTCTGTGTTAATGTAGTGGTGAGCAGTGCCCGGCACATCGGGAGCCTTCCCGCCGGACCCCGACTGATGTGCACTTTATTATGGGACACAAGACTGTAACAACACCCCGAGGTAGGATGTGCTGATCCCGAATTGAATAGAAAGACCCCACTCACCCAAAGAAATCAAAATGAAAGCTATTTGTTTTGTAAGTTTTGTATTTGTAAGCTAATATTTGTAAGAAGCCTGAAATGGTTGAGGATGTGTCCTCCACAATGGTGGTAGCATTGTAACCCACAGCAGCCCCATGGGTGCGGCGGGGGCTGGTCAGTGAGCTGTGAGTTATCAAGGATGTGTAAAAAGGGGTTATCAAGGATGTGTAATAAAAAGGGGGGTGCGGTGGGCACACTTGGTGTGTCCTGTCAGTAGCTATGGTGGGTAGAGAGGAGCATATATATGTCTCTGGTCCCCCCGGTTCAGTGGGTTTAGAGTGGGATTGTGGTTGGTCTGCTGCTTCTGCTGCTTCTGCTGCTTCTGCTGCTTCTGCTGCTTCTGCTGCTGCTGCTGCTGCTGCTGCTGCTGGCTGTCCATCTATCCATCCATCAATGGATCGATACAGTGGACATGGATGGACGGACGGATGGACGGACGGATGGACGGATGTTGGTCCCACTCCTCCCAGAGCCGTTGCCTGCGCTCCGCACCCAAGTGATTGGAATGTTGCGATCGCTATTTATGTGCCCAGATTGTCCGAGCCTTTTACCTTATGGAGAGGAAAAAAAAAATGAAACCTGGTGAGAAAGTGAAGCCACCCCTGCTGCCAGAATGGTCCGCCCCTGCTGAATATTTAGGATAAAATGGTTAAAAAGCGGTTGTCTGTTGTTTTTTGCCAGCAGCTGATTTGCATATATCGGTGAGCGAGAGCTCTGATTGGCTGGCTGGAGAATGCAGAGGTGAGCTAGAGAAGGTACTGTAGACAGGCTGTAGAGAGCTGATGTGAGGTTATCCGGCGGCTCGTACTGGAGGTGCGGCTGCAACAAAAACTAGTCATCAGGAGAGATAAGGAGTTGTGAGGACTCAGGACTGGCATCTGGGTCCGGGCAATCAATTCACACCATCTTTGGACCTCACCCTAGGAAAAAGAGACTGCGCGTGTCCACGTTTAAGTGGTAAAAATGCACCACGTCCTTTTAGAAGCCGTGACTTTTGCACTGACAGAGTTCTATCTATTACACTGTTGTCAGAGATGTCAATCTAGGGGAGACCTTCACCGGAAAGATAGAAGTGAGCTTTCCCTTTGTGTAGCTTATATGACCAGGACTGACTACATCTATTCAGGACCCCTGTAATAAAATTATACCTGATACCACCTAAATAGATTCTGACCCCCTTCCCACCCCCACTAATATTAGAGGCAATTGGTCACCATGTTTTTGCTATGCAATTTGAGAGCAGCACGGCGTAGGGGCTGAGACCCTGATCCGGTGATGTGTCACTTACTGGGCTGTGTGTTTCTTTTTCAATAAAATTAGTGTTTAATCAGCTTGAAAGCATCATTACAGGACTTGGTGTCTCGTACCTTCTTGTCCTGCTGTTCTGTGTAACTCCACCCCCGCCACTGATTAGCGGCTTTCTTTTAATATGCAGTGTACACAGAAGCTGCCAATCAGTATTGTGGACAGGGTTATACATGGCTCAGCATTCTGAGCACTGCTAGGTCAGTCTGCAGCAGAGAAACCAGGGATTGTATCAGAATGACAGCAAACAGCCCAGTAAGTGACTCATCGCCGGAATCGGGGTCCCAGCCCCTACATTGTGCCGCGCTCAGATTATATAGCACAAATCTGCTGACAGATTCCCTTTAACACTATTGTCCAGGCGTCTGATATTGCTGACTTAGGGGTACTTTGCACACTACGACGTCGCAGGTGCGATGTTGGTGGGGTCATGTCGAAAGTGACGCACTTCCGGCGTCGCTCTCGACATCATAGTGTATAAAGCCTAGATGATACGATTAACGAGCGCAAAAGCGTCGTAATCGTATCATCGGTGTAGAGTCGGCGAAAACCATAATTACCTTGCTGCGACGGTCCGATGTTGTTCCTCGTTCCTGCGGCAGCACACATCGCTGTGTGTGAAGTCGCAGGAGCGAGGAACATCTGCTACCTGCGTCCCGGCCGGCAATGCGTAAGGAAGGAGGTGGGCGGGATGTTTACATCCTGCTCATCTCCGCCCCTCCGCTGCTATTGGCCGCCTGTCGTGTGACGTCGCCATGACGCCGCACGACCCGCCCCCTTAATAAGGAGGCGGATCGCCGGCCAGAGCGACGTCGCAGGACAGGTGAGTGCATGTGAAGCTGCCGTAGCGATAATGTTCGCTACGCCAGCTATCACCATGATATCGCATCTGCGACGGGGGCGGGGACTATCGCACTCGGCATCGCAGCATCGGCTTGCGATGTCGTAGTGTGTAAAGTACCCCTTAATCTCAGGACAGATCATCAATATCATCATATGGGTGGGGGTCCGACACGCCCACCATTGCCATACTGATGTTAGGTCATCAAAATTATATGCCCTGACAGCCCCTTCTATAATAGATCCCAGGTGAGAACCAGGCGTACTGACAAGATGTGCCATAAGCGTCTCCAAGATGCGGGGCCCTCCCTGCGCTGGAGCCGGCAAACGGCTGGAGTTTGGGTCAGAGATGAGGAGGGGGCAACGAATACGTGTCTCTCTCCATTCCTTTTCCTGGACTTCCGAAAACAGTAGAGCGCACATGACAATGGGTATTGACGAGTCATTCCTAACCCCGATTTAAGTCCTTGCCTTCCCCGTCCTATTCATCCTCCCCTCTAGGCCCATAGCTTACATACTAAACTAAAATAAAGAGACCACGCCAGAGGACGGAATGAATTGGCCACAGCAGCCTTTTATTTAAACATACAACATATAACCAAAATGATACCGCTAATAAGAGGGGAATGGTCCTCGAAGCCCCCAACAATTCTTTTATTGCGGGCACGGCCCAGCATAGACTTACAAGGTGGCATGACCCCTAGCCGATTATACTCCTGCGCAGAGGCACTCGCTGCAAAACGAGCTGTCTGATTTTTTACCGCACCCCCACGGGCTCCCCCTTCACCACCTGTGTGGCGTTCTGCCGTCTTCCATTCCATTGAATCCACCTGGGGAGCCCAGAGCCTTTTGATCTCCCCCCCATCTAACCACCGTGAGATCACATTCCCAACTTGGAGGACCCTCCACTCCACCTGCCGCCGCTGTGACAAGAATTAAAGAAACTAATAGGTCAAAAGTACACCCCAACCTAAATCTCAGTTCTGATTGTAACCTAAACATATATACCTGTACGAATAAATGAAAGCCCATACGTAGCCGCTCAGACCTCCTCACCATGTACTGGCACCGCACTAAAAGGGAGGGTGGCTGGGTGTTTAATTGTAGGCTGCCTTAAATGGCTGCCCTACGCTAATGGCTTCCCCTATTTATACCCCTAATTCACTACGCCGCCTCGTTGGGATCTCCCCGCCTTTGTTTTTATCCCTTATTTCCCTAATCCTAGCAAAGCCCCCTAAACCCCACATTATTTGAAAATTCCCCTATACTTGAAAACCCCCCAAGCCCAGCATTATTTAACACTTTCATTCCCTGTCCAACCCTGTCAGGGCAGCCTCCCCCTAGGCTGTGGCCGAAGTCCGGCCTTACTGAACTCTAGTGACACAGAGATGTCTGACCCTTTTCTGTGTTAATGTAGTGGTGAGCAGTGCCCGGCACATCGGGAGCCTTCCCGCCGGACCCCGACTGATGTGCACTTTATTATGGGACACAAGACTGTAACAACACCCCGAGGTAGGATGTGCTGATCCCGAATTGAATAGAAAGACCCCACTCACCCAAAGAAATCAAAATGAAAGCTATTTGTTTTGTAAGTTTTGTATTTGTAAGCTAATATTTGTAAGAAGCCTGAAATGGTTGAGGATGTGTCCTCCACAATGGTGGTAGCATTGTAACCCACAGCAGCCCCATGGGTGCGGCGGGGGCTGGTCAGTGAGCTGTGAGTTATCAAGGATGTGTAAAAAGGGGTTATCAAGGATGTGTAATAAAAAGGGGGGTGCGGTGGGCACACTTGGTGTGTCCTGTCAGTAGCTATGGTGGGTAGAGAGGAGCATATATATGTCTCTGGTCCCCCCGGTTCAGTGGGTTTAGAGTGGGATTGTGGTTGGTCTGCTTCTGCTGCTTCTGCTGCTGCTGCTTCTGCTGCTTCTGCTGCTGCTGCTGGCTGTCCATCTATCCATCCATCAATGGATCGATACAGTGGACATGGATGGACGGACGGATGGACGGACGGATGGACGGACGGATGTTGGTCCCACTCCTCCCAGAGCCGTTGCCTGCGCTCCGCACCCAAGTGATTGGAATGTTGC
Organism: Anomaloglossus baeobatrachus; assembly: GCF_048569485.1. Taxonomy (NCBI): domain Eukaryota; kingdom Metazoa; phylum Chordata; class Amphibia; order Anura; family Aromobatidae; genus Anomaloglossus; species Anomaloglossus baeobatrachus. The sequence goes on along the minus strand of NC_134353.1, from coordinate 899,965,908 downwards.
GATCGCTATTTATGTGCCCAGATTGTCCGAGCCTTTTACCTTATGGAGAGGAAAAAAAAAAATGAAACCTGGTGAGAAAGTGAAGCCACCCCTGCTGCCAGAATGGTCCGCCCCTGCTGAATATTTAGGATAAAATTGGTAAAAAGCGGTTGTTTGTTGTTTTTTGCCAGCAGCTGATTTGCATATATCGGTGAGCGAGAGCTCTGATTGGCTGGCTGGAGAATGCAGAGGTGAGCTAGAGAAGGTACTGTAGACAGGCTGTAGAGAGCTGATGTGAGGTTATCCGGCGGCTCGTACTGGAGGTGCGGCTGCAACAAAAACTAGTCATCAGGAGAGATAAGGAGTTGTGAGGACTCAGGACTGGCATCTGGGTCCGGGCAATCAATTCACACCATCTTTGGACCTCACCCTAGGAAAAAGAGACTGCGCGTGTCCACGTTTAAGTGGTAAAAATGCACCACGTCCTTCTAGAAGCCGTGACTTTTGCACTGACAGAGTTCTATCTATTACACTGTTGTCAGAGATGTCATTCTAGGGGAGACCTTCACCGGAAAGATAGAAGTGAGCTTTCCCTTTGTGTAGCTTATATGACCAGGACTGACTACATCTATTCAGGACCCCTGTAATAAAATTATACCTGATACCACCTAAATAGATTCTGACCCCCTTCCCACCCCCCCACCTCACCCCCACTAATATTAGAGGCAATTGGTCACCATGTTTTTGCTATGCAATTTGAGAGCAGCACGGCGTAGGGGCTGAGACCCTGATCCGGTGATGTGTCACTTACTGGGCTGTGTGTTTCTTTTTCAATAAAATTAGTGTTTAATCAGCTTGAAAGCATCATTACAGGACTTGGTGTCTCGTACCTTCTTGTCCTGCTGTTCTGTGTAACTCCACCCCCGCCACTGATTAGCGGCTTTCTTTTAATATGCAGTGTACACAGAAGCTGCCAATCAGTATTGTGGACAGGGTTATACATGGCTCAGCATTCTGAGCACTGCTAGGTCAGTCTGCAGCAGAGAAACCAGGGATTGTATCAGAATGACAGCAAACAGCCCAGTAAGTGACTCATCGCCGGAATCGGGGTCCCAGCCCCTACATTGTGCCGCGCTCAGATTATATAGCACAAATCTGCTGACAGATTCCCTTTAACACTATTGTCCAGGCGTCTGATATTGCTGACTTAGGGGTACTTTGCACACTACGACGTCGCAGGTGCGATGTTGGTGGGGTCATGTCGAAAGTGACGCACTTCCGGCGTCGCTCTCGACATCATAGTGTATAAAGCCTAGATGATACGATTAACGAGCGCAAAAGCGTCGTAATCGTATCATCGGTGTAGAGTCGGCGAAAACCATAATTACCTTGCTGCGACGGTCCGATGTTGTTCCTCGTTCCTGCGGCAGCACACATCGCTGTGTGTGAAGTCGCAGGAGCGAGGAACATCTGCTACCTGCGTCCCGGCCGGCAATGCGTAAGGAAGGAGGTGGGCGGGATGTTTACATCCTGCTCATCTCCGCCCCTCCGCTGCTATTGGCCGCCTGTCGTGTGACGTCGCCATGACGCCGCACGACCCGCCCCCTTAATAAGGAGGCGGATCGCCGGCCAGAGCGACGTCGCAGGACAGGTGAGTGCATGTGAAGCTGCCGTAGCGATAATGTTCGCTACGCCAGCTATCACCATGATATCGCATCTGCGACGGGGGCGGGGACTATCGCACTCGGCATCGCAGCATCGGCTTGCGATGTCGTAGTGTGTAAAGTACCCCTTAATCTCAGGACAGATCATCAATATCATCATATGGGTGGGGGTCCGACACGCCCACCATTGCCATACTGATGTTAGGTCATCAAAATTATATGCCCTGACAGCCCCTTCTATAATAGATCCCAGGTGAGAACCAGGCGTACTGACAAGATGTGCCATAAGCGTCTCCAAGATGCGGGGCCCTCCCTGCGCTGGAGCCGGCAAACGGCTGGAGTTTGGGTCAGAGATGAGGAGGGGGCAACGAATACGTGTCTCTCTCCATTCCTTTTCCTGGACTTCCGAAAACAGTAGAGCGCACATGACAATGGGTATTGACGAGTCATTCCTAACCCCAATTTAAGTTCTTGCCTTCCCCGTCCTATTCATCCTCCCCTCTAGGCCCATAGCTTACATACTAAACTAAAATAAAGAGACCACGCCAGAGGACGGAATGAATTGGCCACAGCAGCCTTTTATTTAAACATACAACATATAACCAAAATGATACCGCTAATAAGAGGGGAATGGTCCTCGAAGCCCCCAACAATTCTTTTATTGCGGGCACGGCCCAGCATAGACTTACAAGGTGGCATGACCCCTAGCCGATTATACTCCTGCGCAGAGGCACTCGCTGCAAAACGAGCTGTCTGATTTTTTACCGCACCCCCACGGGCTCCCCCTTCACCACCTGTGTGGCGTTCTGCCGTCTTCCATTCCATTGAATCCACCTGGGGAGCCCAGAGCCTTTTGATCTCCCCCCCATCTAACCACCGTGAGATCACATTCCCAACTTGGAGGACCCTCCACTCCACCTGCCGCCGCTGTGACAAGAATTAAAGAAACTAATAGGTCAAAAGTACACCCCAACCTAAATCTCAGTTCTGATTGTAACCTAAACATATATACCTGTACGAATAAATGAAAGCCCATACGTAGCCGCTCAGACCTCCTCACCATGTACTGGCACCACACTAAAAGGGAGGGTGGCTGGGTGTTTAATTGTAGGCTGCCTTAAATGGCTGCCCTACGCTAATGGCTTCCCCTATTTATACCCCTAATTCACTACGCCGCCTCGTTGGGATCTCCCCGCCTTTGTTTTTATCCCTTATTTCCCTAATCCTAGCAAAGCCCCCTAAACCCCACATTATTTGAAAATTCCCCTATACTTGAAAACCCCCCAAGCCCAGCATTATTTAACACTTTCATTCCCTGTCCAACCCTGTCAGGGCAGCCTCCCCCTAGGCTGTGGCCGAAGTCCGGCCTTACTGAACTCTAGTGACACAGAGATGTCTGACCCTTTTCTGTGTTAATGTAGTGGTGAGCAGTGCCCGGCACATCGGGAGCCTTCCCGCCGGACCCCGACTGATGTGCACTTTATTATGGGACACAAGACTGTAACAACACCCCGAGGTAGGATGTGCTGATCCCGAATTGAATAGAAAGACCCCACTCACCCAAAGAAATCAAAATGAAAGCTATTTGTTTTGTAAGTTTTGTATTTGTAAGCTAATATTTGTAAGAAGCCTGAAATGGTTGAGGATGTGTCCTCCACAATGGTGGTAGCATTGTAACCCACAGCAGCCCCATGGGTGCGGCGGGGGCTGGTCAGTGAGCTGTGAGTTATCAAGGATGTGTAAAAAGGGGTTATCAAGGATGTGTAATAAAAAGGGGGGTGCGGTGGGCACACTTGGTGTGTCCTGTCAGTAGCTATGGTGGGTAGAGAGGAGCATATATATGTCTCTGGTCCCCCCGGTTCAGTGGGTTTAGAGTGGGATTGTGGTTGGTCTGCTTCTGCTGCTTCTGCTGCTGCTGCTGCTGCTGCTGCTGCTGGCTGTCCATCTATCCATCCATCAATGGATCGATACAGTGGACATGGATGGACGGACGGATGGACGGACGGATGGACGGATGTTGGTCCCACTCCTCCCAGAGCCGTTGCCTGCGCTCCGCACCCAAGTGATTGGAATGTTGCGATCGCTATTTATGTGCCCAGATTGTCCGAGCCTTTTACCTTATGGAGAGGAAAAAAAAAATGAAACCTGGTGAGAAAGTGAAGCCACCCCTGCTGCCAGAATGGTCCGCCCCTGCTGAATATTTAGGATAAAATGGTTAAAAAGCGGTTGGCTGTTGTTTTTTGCCAGCAGCAGCTGATTTGCATATATCGGTGAGCGAGAGCTCTGATTGGCTGGCTGGAGAATGCAGAGGTGAGCTAGAGAAGGTACTGTAGACAGGCTGTAGAGAGCTGATGTGAGGTTATCCGGCGGCTCGTACTGGAGGTGCGGCTGCAACAAAAACTAGTCATCAGGAGAGATAAGGAGTTGTGAGGACTCAGGACTGGCATCTGGGTCCGGGCAATCAATTCACACCATCTTTGGACCTCACCCTAGGAAAAAGAGACTGCGCGTGTCCACGTTTAAGTGGTAAAAATGCACCACGTCCTTTTAGAAGCCGTGACTTTTGCACTGACAGAGTTCTATCTATTACACTGTTGTCAGAGATGTCAATCTAGGGGAGACCTTCACCGGAAAGATAGAAGTGAGCTTTCCCTTTGTGTAGCTTATATGACCAGGACTGACTACATCTATTCAGGACCCCTGTAATAAAATTATACCTGATACCACCTAAATAGATTCTGACCCCCTTCCCACCCCCACTAATATTAGAGGCAATTGGTCACCATGTTTTTGCTATGCAATTTGAGAGCAGCACGGCGTAGGGGCTGAGACCCTGATCCGGTGATGTGTCACTTACTGGGCTGTGTGTTTCTTTTTCAATAAAATTAGTGTTTAATCAGCTTGAAAGCATCATTACAGGACTTGGTGTCTCGTACCTTCTTGTCCTGCTGTTCTCTGTAACTCCACCCCCGCCACTGATTAGCGGCTTTCTTTTAATATGCAGTGTACACAGAAGCTGCCAATCAGTATTGTGGACAGGGTTATACATGGCTCAGCATTCTGAGCACTGCTAGGTCAGTCTGCAGCAGAGAAACCAGGGATTGTATCAGAATGACAGCAAACAGCCCAGTAAGTGACTCATCGCCGGAATCGGGGTCCCAGCCCCTACATTGTGCCGCGCTCAGATTATATAGCACAAATCTGCTGACAGATTCCCTTTAACACTATTGTCCAGGCGTCTGATATTGCTGACTTAGGGGTACTTTGCACACTACGACGTCGCAGGTGCGATGTTGGTGGGGTCATGTCGAAAGTGACGCACTTCCGGCGTCGCTCTCGACATCATAGTGTATAAAGCCTAGATGATACGATTAACGAGCGCAAAAGCGTCGTAATCGTATCATCGGTGTAGAGTCGGCGAAAACCATAATTACCTTGCTGCGACGGTCCGATGTTGTTCCTCGTTCCTGCGGCAGCACACATCGCTGTGTGTGAAGTCGCAGGAGCGAGGAACATCTGCTACCTGCGTCCCGGCCGGCAATGCGTAAGGAAGGAGGTGGGCGGGATGTTTACATCCTGCTCATCTCCGCCCCTCCGCTGCTATTGGCCGCCTGTCGTGTGACGTCGCCATGACGCCGCACGACCCGCCCCCTTAATAAGGAGGCGGATCGCCGGCCAGAGCGACGTCGCAGGACAGGTGAGTGCATGTGAAGCTGCCGTAGCGATAATGTTCGCTACGCCAGCTATCACCATGATATCGCATCTGCGACGGGGGCGGGGACTATCGCACTCGGCATCGCAGCATCGGCTTGCGATGTCGTAGTGTGTAAAGTACCCCTTAATCTCAGGACAGATCATCAATATCATCATATGGGTGGGGGTCCGACACGCCCACCATTGCCATACTGATGTTAGGTCATCAAAATTATATGCCCTGACAGCCCCTTCTATAATAGATCCCAGGTGAGAACCAGGCGTACTGACAAGATGTGCCATAAGCGTCTCCAAGATGCGGGGCCCTCCCTGCGCTGGAGCCGGCAAACGGCTGGAGTTTGGGTCAGAGATGAGGAGGGGGCAACGAATACGTGTCTCTCTCCATTCCTTTTCCTGGACTTCCGAAAACAGTAGAGCGCACATGACAATGGGTATTGACGAGTCATTCCTAACCCCGATTTAAGTCCTTGCCTTCCCCGTCCTATTCATCCTCCCCTCTAGGCCCATAGCTTACATACTAAACTAAAATAAAGAGACCACGCCAGAGGACGGAATGAATTGGCCACAGCAGCCTTTTATTTAAACATACAACATATAACCAAAATGATACCGCTAATAAGAGGGGAATGGTCCTCGAAGCCCCCAACAATTCTTTTATTGCGGGCACGGCCCAGCATAGACTTACAAGGTGGCATGACCCCTAGCCGATTATACTCCTGCGCAGAGGCACTCGCTGCAAAACGAGCTGTCTGATTTTTTACCGCACCCCCACGGGCTCCCCCTTCACCACCTGTGTGGCGTTCTGCCGTCTTCCATTCCATTGAATCCACCTGGGGAGCCCAGAGCCTTTTGATCTCCCCCCCATCTAACCACCGTGAGATCACATTCCCAACTTGGAGGACCCTCCACTCCACCTGCCGCCGCTGTGACAAGAATTAAAGAAACTAATAGGTCAAAAGTACACCCCAACCTAAATCTCAGTTCTGATTGTAACCTAAACATATATACCTGTACGAATAAATGAAAGCCCATACGTAGCCGCTCAGACCTCCTCACCATGTACTGGCACCGCACTAAAAGGGAGGGTGGCTGGGTGTTTAATTGTAGGCTGCCTTAAATGGCTGCCCTACGCTAATGGCTTCCCCTATTTATACCCCTAATTCACTACGCCGCCTCGTTGGGATCTCCCCGCCTTTGTTTTTATCCCTTATTTCCCTAATCCTAGCAAAGCCCCCTAAACCCCACATTATTTGAAAATTCCCCTATACTTGAAAACCCCCCAAGCCCAGCATTATTTAACACTTTCATTCCCTGTCCAACCCTGTCAGGGCAGCCTCCCCCTAGGCTGTGGCCGAAGTCCGGCCTTACTGAACTCTAGTGACACAGAGATGTCTGACCCTTTTCTGTGTTAATGTAGTGGTGAGCAGTGCCCGGCACATCGGGAGCCTTCCCGCCGGACCCCGACTGATGTGCACTTTATTATGGGACACAAGACTGTAACAACACCCCGAGGTAGGATGTGCTGATCCCGAATTGAATAGAAAGACCCCACTCACCCAAAGAAATCAAAATGAAAGCTATTTGTTTTGTAAGTTTTGTATTTGTAAGCTAATATTTGTAAGAAGCCTGAAATGGTTGAGGATGTGTCCTCCACAATGGTGGTAGCATTGTAACCCACAGCAGCCCCATGGGTGCGGCGGGGGCTGGTCAGTGAGCTGTGAGTTATCAAGGATGTGTAAAAAGGGGTTATCAAGGATGTGTAATAAAAAGGGGGGTGCGGTGGGCACACTTGGTGTGTCCTGTCAGTAGCTATGGTGGGTAGAGAGGAGCATATATATGTCTCTGGTCCCCCCGGTTCAGTGGGTTTAGAGTGGGATTGTGGTTGGTCTGCTTCTGCTGCTTCTGCTGCTGCTGCTGCTGCTGCTGCTGCTGGCTGTCCATCTATCCATCCATCAATGGATCGATACAGTGGACATGGATGGACGGACGGATGGACGGACGGATGGACGGATGTTGGTCCCACTCCTCCCAGAGCCGTTGCCTGCGCTCCGCACCCAAGTGATTGGAATGTTGCGATCGCTATTTATGTGCCCAGATTGTCCGAGCCTTTTACCTTATGGAGAGGAAAAAAAAAATGAAACCTGGTGAGAAAGTGAAGCCACCCCTGCTGCCAGAATGGTCCGCCCCTGCTGAATATTTAGGATAAAATGGTTAAAAAGCGGTTGTCTGTTGTTTTTTGCCAGCAGCTGATTTGCATATATCGGTGAGCGAGAGCTCTGATTGGCTGGCTGGAGAATGCAGAGGTGAGCTAGAGAAGGTACTGTAGACAGGCTGTAGAGAGCTGATGTGAGGTTATCCGGCGGCTCGTACTGGAGGTGCGGCTGCAACAAAAACTAGTCATCAGGAGAGATAAGGAGTTGTGAGGACTCAGGACTGGCATCTGGGTCCGGGCAATCAATTCACACCATCTTTGGACCTCACCCTAGGAAAAAGAGACTGCGCGTGTCCACGTTTAAGTGGTAAAAATGCACCACGTCCTTTTAGAAGCCGTGACTTTTGCACTGACAGAGTTCTATCTATTACACTGTTGTCAGAGATGTCAATCTAGGGGAGACCTTCACCGGAAAGATAGAAGTGAGCTTTCCCTTTGTGTAGCTTATATGACCAGGACTGACTACATCTATTCAGGACCCCTGTAATAAAATTATACCTGATACCACCTAAATAGATTCTGACCCCCTTCCCACCCCCACTAATATTAGAGGCAATTGGTCACCATGTTTTTGCTATGCAATTTGAGAGCAGCACGGCGTAGGGGCTGAGACCCTGATCCGGTGATGTGTCACTTACTGGGCTGTGTGTTTCTTTTTCAATAAAATTAGTGTTTAATCAGCTTGAAAGCATCATTACAGGACTTGGTGTCTCGTACCTTCTTGTCCTGCTGTTCTGTGTAACTCCACCCCCGCCACTGATTAGCGGCTTTCTTTTAATATGCAGTGTACACAGAAGCTGCCAATCAGTATTGTGGACAGGGTTATACATGGCTCAGCATTCTGAGCACTGCTAGGTCAGTCTGCAGCAGAGAAACCAGGGATTGTATCAGAATGACAGCAAACAGCCCAGTAAGTGACTCATCGCCGGAATCGGGGTCCCAGCCCCTACATTGTGCCGCGCTCAGATTATATAGCACAAATCTGCTGACAGATTCCCTTTAACACTATTGTCCAGGCGTCTGATATTGCTGACTTAGGGGTACTTTGCACACTACGACGTCGCAGGTGCGATGTTGGTGGGGTCATGTCGAAAGTGACGCACTTCCGGCGTCGCTCTCGACATCATAGTGTATAAAGCCTAGATGATACGATTAACGAGCGCAAAAGCGTCGTAATCGTATCATCGGTGTAGAGTCGGCGAAAACCATAATTACCTTGCTGCGACGGTCCGATGTTGTTCCTCGTTCCTGCGGCAGCACACATCGCTGTGTGTGAAGTCGCAGGAGCGAGGAACATCTGCTACCTGCGTCCCGGCCGGCAATGCGTAAGGAAGGAGGTGGGCGGGATGTTTACATCCTGCTCATCTCCGCCCCTCCGCTGCTATTGGCCGCCTGTCGTGTGACGTCGCCATGACGCCGCACGACCCGCCCCCTTAATAAGGAGGCGGATCGCCGGCCAGAGCGACGTCGCAGGACAGGTGAGTGCATGTGAAGCTGCCGTAGCGATAATGTTCGCTACGCCAGCTATCACCATGATATCGCATCTGCGACGGGGGCGGGGACTATCGCACTCGGCATCGCAGCATCGGCTTGCGATGTCGTAGTGTGTAAAGTACCCCTTAATCTCAGGACAGATCATCAATATCATCATATGGGTGGGGGTCCGACACGCCCACCATTGCCATACTGATGTTAGGTCATCAAAATTATATGCCCTGACAGCCCCTTCTATAATAGATCCCAGGTGAGAACCAGGCGTACTGACAAGATGTGCCATAAGCGTCTCCAAGATGCGGGGCCCTCCCTGCGCTGGAGCCGGCAAACGGCTGGAGTTTGGGTCAGAGATGAGGAGGGGGCAACGAATACGTGTCTCTCTCCATTCCTTTTCCTGGACTTCCGAAAACAGTAGAGCGCACATGACAATGGGTATTGACGAGTCATTCCTAACCCCGATTTAAGTCCTTGCCTTCCCCGTCCTATTCATCCTCCCCTCTAGGCCCATAGCTTACATACTAAACTAAAATAAAGAGACCACGCCAGAGGACGGAATGAATTGGCCACAGCAGCCTTTTATTTAAACATACAACATATAACCAAAATGATACCGCTAATAAGAGGGGAATGGTCCTCGAAGCCCCCAACAATTCTTTTATTGCGGGCACGGCCCAGCATAGACTTACAAGGTGGCATGACCCCTAGCCGATTATACTCCTGCGCAGAGGCACTCGCTGCAAAACGAGCTGTCTGATTTTTTACCGCACCCCCACGGGCTCCCCCTTCACCACCTGTGTGGCGTTCTGCCGTCTTCCATTCCATTGAATCCACCTGGGGAGCCCAGAGCCTTTTGATCTCCCCCCCATCTAACCACCGTGAGATCACATTCCCAACTTGGAGGACCCTCCACTCCACCTGCCGCCGCTGTGACAAGAATTAAAGAAACTAATAGGTCAAAAGTACACCCCAACCTAAATCTCAGTTCTGATTGTAACCTAAACATATATACCTGTACGAATAAATGAAAGCCCATACGTAGCCGCTCAGACCTCCTCACCATGTACTGGCACCGCACTAAAAGGGAGGGTGGCTGGGTGTTTAATTGTAGGCTGCCTTAAATGGCTGCCCTACGCTAATGGCTTCCCCTATTTATACCCCTAATTCACTACGCCGCCTCGTTGGGATCTCCCCGCCTTTGTTTTTATCCCTTATTTCCCTAATCCTAGCAAAGCCCCCTAAACCCCACATTATTTGAAAATTCCCCTATACTTGAAAACCCCCCAAGCCCAGCATTATTTAACACTTTCATTCCCTGTCCAACCCTGTCAGGGCAGCCTCCCCCTAGGCTGTGGCCGAAGTCCGGCCTTACTGAACTCTAGTGACACAGAGATGTCTGACCCTTTTCTGTGTTAATGTAGTGGTGAGCAGTGCCCGGCACATCGGGAGCCTTCCCGCCGGACCCCGACTGATGTGCACTTTATTATGGGACACAAGACTGTAACAACACCCCGAGGTAGGATGTGCTGATCCCGAATTGAATAGAAAGACCCCACTCACCCAAAGAAATCAAAATGAAAGCTATTTGTTTTGTAAGTTTTGTATTTGTAAGCTAATATTTGTAAGAAGCCTGAAATGGTTGAGGATGTGTCCTCCACAATGGTGGTAGCATTGTAACCCACAGCAGCCCCATGGGTGCGGCGGGGGCTGGTCAGTGAGCTGTGAGTTATCAAGGATGTGTAAAAAGGGGTTATCAAGGATGTGTAATAAAAAGGGGGGTGCGGTGGGCACACTTGGTGTGTCCTGTCAGTAGCTATGGTGGGTAGAGAGGAGCATATATATGTCTCTGGTCCCCCCGGTTCAGTGGGTTTAGAGTGGGATTGTGGTTGGTCTGCTGCTTCTGCTGCTTCTGCTGCTTCTGCTGCTTCTGCTGCTGCTGCTGCTGCTGCTGCTGCTGCTGCTGCTGCTGGCTGTCCATCTATCCATCCATCAATGGATCGATACAGTGGACATGGATGGACGGACGGATGGACGGATGGACGGACGGATGTTGGTCCCACTCCTCCCAGAGCCGTTGCCTGCGCTCCGCACCCAAGTGATTGGAATGTTGCGATCGCTATTTATGTGCCCAGATTGTCCGAGCCTTTTACCTTATGGAGAGGAAAAAAAAAATGAAACCTGGTGAGAAAGTGAAGCCACCCCTGCTGCCAGAATGGTCCGCCCCTGCTGAATATTTAGGATAAAATGGTTAAAAAGCGGTTGTCTGTTGTTTTTTGCCAGCAGCTGATTTGCATATATCGGTGAGCGAGAGCTCTGATTGGCTGGCTGGAGAATGCAGAGGTGAGCTAGAGAAGGTACTGTAGACAGGCTGTAGAGAGCTGATGTGAGGTTATCCGGCGGCTCGTACTGGAGGTGCGGCTGCAACAAAAACTAGTCATCAGGAGAGATAAGGAGTTGTGAGGACTCAGGACTGGCATCTGGGTCCGGGCAATCAATTCACACCATCTTTGGACCTCACCCTAGGAAAAAGAGACTGCGCGTGTCCACGTTTAAGTGGTAAAAATGCACCACGTCCTTTTAGAAGCCGTGACTTTTGCACTGACAGAGTTCTATCTATTACACTGTTGTCAGAGATGTCAATCTAGGGGAGACCTTCACCGGAAAGATAGAAGTGAGCTTTCCCTTTGTGTAGCTTATATGACCAGGACTGACTACATCTATTCAGGACCCCTGTAATAAAATTATACCTGATACCACCTAAATAGATTCTGACCCCCTTCCCACCCCCACTAATATTAGAGGCAATTGGTCACCATGTTTTTGCTATGCAATTTGAGAGCAGCACGGCGTAGGGGCTGAGACCCTGATCCGGTGATGTGTCACTTACTGGGCTGTGTGTTTCTTTTTCAATAAAATTAGTGTTTAATCAGCTTGAAAGCATCATTACAGGACTTGGTGTCTCGTACCTTCTTGTCCTGCTGTTCTGTGTAACTCCACCCCCGCCACTGATTAGCGGCTTTCTTTTAATATGCAGTGTACACAGAAGCTGCCAATCAGTATTGTGGACAGGGTTATACATGGCTCAGCATTCTGAGCACTGCTAGGTCAGTCTGCAGCAGAGAAACCAGGGATTGTATCAGAATGACAGCAAACAGCCCAGTAAGTGACTCATCGCCGGAATCGGGGTCCCAGCCCCTACATTGTGCCGCGCTCAGATTATATAGCACAAATCTGCTGACAGATTCCCTTTAACACTATTGTCCAGGCGTCTGATATTGCTGACTTAGGGGTACTTTGCACACTACGACGTCGCAGGTGCGATGTTGGTGGGGTCATGTCGAAAGTGACGCACTTCCGGCGTCGCTCTCGACATCATAGTGTATAAAGCCTAGATGATACGATTAACGAGCGCAAAAGCGTCGTAATCGTATCATCGGTGTAGAGTCGGCGAAAACCATAATTACCTTGCTGCGACGGTCCGATGTTGTTCCTCGTTCCTGCGGCAGCACACATCGCTGTGTGTGAAGTCGCAGGAGCGAGGAACATCTGCTACCTGCGTCCCGGCCGGCAATGCGTAAGGAAGGAGGTGGGCGGGATGTTTACATCCTGCTCATCTCCGCCCCTCCGCTGCTATTGGCCGCCTGTCGTGTGACGTCGCCATGACGCCGCACGACCCGCCCCCTTAATAAGGAGGCGGATCGCCGGCCAGAGCGACGTCGCAGGACAGGTGAGTGCATGTGAAGCTGCCGTAGCGATAATGTTCGCTACGCCAGCTATCACCATGATATCGCATCTGCGACGGGGGCGGGGACTATCGCACTCGGCATCGCAGCATCGGCTTGCGATGTCGTAGTGTGTAAAGTACCCCTTAATCTCAGGACAGATCATCAATATCATCATATGGGTGGGGGTCCGACACGCCCACCATTGCCATACTGATGTTAGGTCATCAAAATTATATGCCCTGACAGCCCCTTCTATAATAGATCCCAGGTGAGAACCAGGCGTACTGACAAGATGTGCCATAAGCGTCTCCAAGATGCGGGGCCCTCCCTGCGCTGGAGCCGGCAAACGGCTGGAGTTTGGGTCAGAGATGAGGAGGGGGCAACGAATACGTGTCTCTCTCCATTCCTTTTCCTGGACTTCCGAAAACAGTAGAGCGCACATGACAATGGGTATTGACGAGTCATTCCTAACCCCGATTTAAGTCCTTGCCTTCCCCGTCCTATTCATCCTCCCCTCTAGGCCCATAGCTTACATACTAAACTAAAATAAAGAGACCACGCCAGAGGACGGAATGAATTGGCCACAGCAGCCTTTTATTTAAACATACAACATATAACCAAAATGATACCGCTAATAAGAGGGGAATGGTCCTCGAAGCCCCCAACAATTCTTTTATTGCGGGCACGGCCCAGCATAGACTTACAAGGTGGCATGACCCCTAGCCGATTATACTCCTGCGCAGAGGCACTCGCTGCAAAACGAGCTGTCTGATTTTTTACCGCACCCCCACGGGCTCCCCCTTCACCACCTGTGTGGCGTTCTGCCGTCTTCCATTCCATTGAATCCACCTGGGGAGCCCAGAGCCTTTTGATCTCCCCCCCATCTAACCACCGTGAGATCACATTCCCAACTTGGAGGACCCTCCACTCCACCTGCCGCCGCTGTGACAAGAATTAAAGAAACTAATAGGTCAAAAGTACACCCCAACCTAAATCTCAGTTCTGATTGTAACCTAAACATATATACCTGTACGAATAAATGAAAGCCCATACGTAGCCGCTCAGACCTCCTCACCATGTACTGGCACCGCACTAAAAGGGAGGGTGGCTGGGTGTTTAATTGTAGGCTGCCTTAAATGGCTGCCCTACGCTAATGGCTTCCCCTATTTATACCCCTAATTCACTACGCCGCCTCGTTGGGATCTCCCCGCCTTTGTTTTTATCCCTTATTTCCCTAATCCTAGCAAAGCCCCCTAAACCCCACATTATTTGAAAATTCCCCTATACTTGAAAACCCCCCAAGCCCAGCATTATTTAACACTTTCATTCCCTGTCCAACCCTGTCAGGGCAGCCTCCCCCTAGGCTGTGGCCGAAGTCCGGCCTTACTGAACTCTAGTGACACAGAGATGTCTGACCCTTTTCTGTGTTAATGTAGTGGTGAGCAGTGCCCGGCACATCGGGAGCCTTCCCGCCGGACCCCGACTGATGTGCACTTTATTATGGGACACAAGACTGTAACAACACCCCGAGGTAGGATGTGCTGATCCCGAATTGAATAGAAAGACCCCACTCACCCAAAGAAATCAAAATGAAAGCTATTTGTTTTGTAAGTTTTGTATTTGTAAGCTAATATTTGTAAGAAGCCTGAAATGGTTGAGGATGTGTCCTCCACAATGGTGGTAGCATTGTAACCCACAGCAGCCCCATGGGTGCGGCGGGGGCTGGTCAGTGAGCTGTGAGTTATCAAGGATGTGTAAAAAGGGGTTATCAAGGATGTGTAATAAAAAGGGGGGTGCGGTGGGCACACTTGGTGTGTCCTGTCAGTAGCTATGGTGGGTAGAGAGGAGCATATATATGTCTCTGGTCCCCCCGGTTCAGTGGGTTTAGAGTGGGATTGTGGTTGGTCTGCTGCTTCTGCTGCTTCTGCTGCTTCTGCTGCTTCTGCTGCTGCTGCTGCTGCTGCTGCTGCTGCTGCTGCTGCTGGCTGTCCATCTATCCATCCATCAATGGATCGATACAGTGGACATGGATGGACGGACGGATGGACGGATGGACGGACGGATGTTGGTCCCACTCCTCCCAGAGCCGTTGCCTGCGCTCCGCACCCAAGTGATTGGAATGTTGCGATCGCTATTTATGTGCCCAGATTGTCCGAGCCTTTTACCTTATGGAGAGGAAAAAAAAAATGAAACCTGGTGAGAAAGTGAAGCCACCCCTGCTGCCAGAATGGTCCGCCCCTGCTGAATATTTAGGATAAAATGGTTAAAAAGCGGTTGTCTGTTGTTTTTTGCCAGCAGCTGATTTGCATATATCGGTGAGCGAGAGCTCTGATTGGCTGGCTGGAGAATGCAGAGGTGAGCTAGAGAAGGTACTGTAGACAGGCTGTAGAGAGCTGATGTGAGGTTATCCGGCGGCTCGTACTGGAGGTGCGGCTGCAACAAAAACTAGTCATCAGGAGAGATAAGGAGTTGTGAGGACTCAGGACTGGCATCTGGGTCCGGGCAATCAATTCACACCATCTTTGGACCTCACCCTAGGAAAAAGAGACTGCGCGTGTCCACGTTTAAGTGGTAAAAATGCACCACGTCCTTTTAGAAGCCGTGACTTTTGCACTGACAGAGTTCTATCTATTACACTGTTGTCAGAGATGTCAATCTAGGGGAGACCTTCACCGGAAAGATAGAAGTGAGCTTTCCCTTTGTGTAGCTTATATGACCAGGACTGACTACATCTATTCAGGACCCCTGTAATAAAATTATACCTGATACCACCTAAATAGATTCTGACCCCCTTCCCACCCCCACTAATATTAGAGGCAATTGGTCACCATGTTTTTGCTATGCAATTTGAGAGCAGCACGGCGTAGGGGCTGAGACCCTGATCCGGTGATGTGTCACTTACTGGGCTGTGTGTTTCTTTTTCAATAAAATTAGTGTTTAATCAGCTTGAAAGCATCATTACAGGACTTGGTGTCTCGTACCTTCTTGTCCTGCTGTTCTGTGTAACTCCACCCCCGCCACTGATTAGCGGCTTTCTTTTAATATGCAGTGTACACAGAAGCTGCCAATCAGTATTGTGGACAGGGTTATACATGGCTCAGCATTCTGAGCACTGCTAGGTCAGTCTGCAGCAGAGAAACCAGGGATTGTATCAGAATGACAGCAAACAGCCCAGTAAGTGACTCATCGCCGGAATCGGGGTCCCAGCCCCTACATTGTGCCGCGCTCAGATTATATAGCACAAATCTGCTGACAGATTCCCTTTAACACTATTGTCCAGGCGTCTGATATTGCTGACTTAGGGGTACTTTGCACACTACGACGTCGCAGGTGCGATGTTGGTGGGGTCATGTCGAAAGTGACGCACTTCCGGCGTCGCTCTCGACATCATAGTGTATAAAGCCTAGATGATACGATTAACGAGCGCAAAAGCGTCGTAATCGTATCATCGGTGTAGAGTCGGCGAAAACCATAATTACCTTGCTGCGACGGTCCGATGTTGTTCCTCGTTCCTGCGGCAGCACACATCGCTGTGTGTGAAGTCGCAGGAGCGAGGAACATCTGCTACCTGCGTCCCGGCCGGCAATGCGTAAGGAAGGAGGTGGGCGGGATGTTTACATCCTGCTCATCTCCGCCCCTCCGCTGCTATTGGCCGCCTGTCGTGTGACGTCGCCATGACGCCGCACGACCCGCCCCCTTAATAAGGAGGCGGATCGCCGGCCAGAGCGACGTCGCAGGACAGGTGAGTGCATGTGAAGCTGCCGTAGCGATAATGTTCGCTACGCCAGCTATCACCATGATATCGCATCTGCGACGGGGGCGGGGACTATCGCACTCGGCATCGCAGCATCGGCTTGCGATGTCGTAGTGTGTAAAGTACCCCTTAATCTCAGGACAGATCATCAATATCATCATATGGGTGGGGGTCCGACACGCCCACCATTGCCATACTGATGTTAGGTCATCAAAATTATATGCCCTGACAGCCCCTTCTATAATAGATCCCAGGTGAGAACCAGGCGTACTGACAAGATGTGCCATAAGCGTCTCCAAGATGCGGGGCCCTCCCTGCGCTGGAGCCGGCAAACGGCTGGAGTTTGGGTCAGAGATGAGGAGGGGGCAACGAATACGTGTCTCTCTCCATTCCTTTTCCTGGACTTCCGAAAACAGTAGAGCGCACATGACAATGGGTATTGACGAGTCATTCCTAACCCCGATTTAAGTCCTTGCCTTCCCCGTCCTATTCATCCTCCCCTCTAGGCCCATAGCTTACATACTAAACTAAAATAAAGAGACCACGCCAGAGGACGGAATGAATTGGCCACAGCAGCCTTTTATTTAAACATACAACATATAACCAAAATGATACCGCTAATAAGAGGGGAATGGTCCTCGAAGCCCCCAACAATTCTTTTATTGCGGGCACGGCCCAGCATAGACTTACAAGGTGGCATGACCCCTAGCCGATTATACTCCTGCGCAGAGGCACTCGCTGCAAAACGAGCTGTCTGATTTTTTACCGCACCCCCACGGGCTCCCCCTTCACCACCTGTGTGGCGTTCTGCCGTCTTCCATTCCATTGAATCCACCTGGGGAGCCCAGAGCCTTTTGATCTCCCCCCCATCTAACCACCGTGAGATCACATTCCCAACTTGGAGGACCCTCCACTCCACCTGCCGCCGCTGTGACAAGAATTAAAGAAACTAATAGGTCAAAAGTACACCCCAACCTAAATCTCAGTTCTGATTGTAACCTAAACATATATACCTGTACGAATAAATGAAAGCCCATACGTAGCCGCTCAGACCTCCTCACCATGTACTGGCACCGCACTAAAAGGGAGGGTGGCTGGGTGTTTAATTGTAGGCTGCCTTAAATGGCTGCCCTACGCTAATGGCTTCCCCTATTTATACCCCTAATTCACTACGCCGCCTCGTTGGGATCTCCCCGCCTTTGTTTTTATCCCTTATTTCCCTAATCCTAGCAAAGCCCCCTAAACCCCACATTATTTGAAAATTCCCCTATACTTGAAAACCCCCCAAGCCCAGCATTATTTAACACTTTCATTCCCTGTCCAACCCTGTCAGGGCAGCCTCCCCCTAGGCTGTGGCCGAAGTCCGGCCTTACTGAACTCTAGTGACACAGAGATGTCTGACCCTTTTCTGTGTTAATGTAGTGGTGAGCAGTGCCCGGCACATCGGGAGCCTTCCCGCCGGACCCCGACTGATGTGCACTTTATTATGGGACACAAGACTGTAACAACACCCCGAGGTAGGATGTGCTGATCCCGAATTGAATAGAAAGACCCCACTCACCCAAAGAAATCAAAATGAAAGCTATTTGTTTTGTAAGTTTTGTATTTGTAAGCTAATATTTGTAAGAAGCCTGAAATGGTTGAGGATGTGTCCTCCACAATGGTGGTAGCATTGTAACCCACAGCAGCCCCATGGGTGCGGCGGGGGCTGGTCAGTGAGCTGTGAGTTATCAAGGATGTGTAAAAAGGGGTTATCAAGGATGTGTAATAAAAAGGGGGGTGCGGTGGGCACACTTGGTGTGTCCTGTCAGTAGCTATGGTGGGTAGAGAGGAGCATATATATGTCTCTGGTCCCCCCGGTTCAGTGGGTTTAGAGTGGGATTGTGGTTGGTCTGCTGCTTCTGCTGCTTCTGCTGCTTCTGCTGCTTCTGCTGCTGCTGCTGCTGCTGCTGCTGGCTGTCCATCTATCCATCCATCAATGGATCGATACAGTGGACATGGATGGACGGACGGATGGACGGATGGACGGACGGATGTTGGTCCCACTCCTCCCAGAGCCGTTGCCTGCGCTCCGCACCCAAGTGATTGGAATGTTGCGATCGCTATTTATGTGCCCAGATTGTCCGAGCCTTTTACCTTATGGAGAGGAAAAAAAAAATGAAACCTGGTGAGAAAGTGAAGCCACCCCTGCTGCCAGAATGGTCCGCCCCTGCTGAATATTTAGGATAAAATGGTTAAAAAGCGGTTGTCTGTTGTTTTTTGCCAGCAGCTGATTTGCATATATCGGTGAGCGAGAGCTCTGATTGGCTGGCTGGAGAATGCAGAGGTGAGCTAGAGAAGGTACTGTAGACAGGCTGTAGAGAGCTGATGTGAGGTTATCCGGCGGCTCGTACTGGAGGTGCGGCTGCAACAAAAACTAGTCATCAGGAGAGATAAGGAGTTGTGAGGACTCAGGACTGGCATCTGGGTCCGGGCAATCAATTCACACCATCTTTGGACCTCACCCTAGGAAAAAGAGACTGCGCGTGTCCACGTTTAAGTGGTAAAAATGCACCACGTCCTTTTAGAAGCCGTGACTTTTGCACTGACAGAGTTCTATCTATTACACTGTTGTCAGAGATGTCAATCTAGGGGAGACCTTCACCGGAAAGATAGAAGTGAGCTTTCCCTTTGTGTAGCTTATATGACCAGGACTGACTACATCTATTCAGGACCCCTGTAATAAAATTATACCTGATACCACCTAAATAGATTCTGACCCCCTTCCCACCCCCACTAATATTAGAGGCAATTGGTCACCATGTTTTTGCTATGCAATTTGAGAGCAGCACGGCGTAGGGGCTGAGACCCTGATCCGGTGATGTGTCACTTACTGGGCTGTGTGTTTCTTTTTCAATAAAATTAGTGTTTAATCAGCTTGAAAGCATCATTACAGGACTTGGTGTCTCGTACCTTCTTGTCCTGCTGTTCTGTGTAACTCCACCCCCGCCACTGATTAGCGGCTTTCTTTTAATATGCAGTGTACACAGAAGCTGCCAATCAGTATTGTGGACAGGGTTATACATGGCTCAGCATTCTGAGCACTGCTAGGTCAGTCTGCAGCAGAGAAACCAGGGATTGTATCAGAATGACAGCAAACAGCCCAGTAAGTGACTCATCGCCGGAATCGGGGTCCCAGCCCCTACATTGTGCCGCGCTCAGATTATATAGCACAAATCTGCTGACAGATTCCCTTTAACACTATTGTCCAGGCGTCTGATATTGCTGACTTAGGGGTACTTTGCACACTACGACGTCGCAGGTGCGATGTTGGTGGGGTCATGTCGAAAGTGACGCACTTCCGGCGTCGCTCTCGACATCATAGTGTATAAAGCCTAGATGATACGATTAACGAGCGCAAAAGCGTCGTAATCGTATCATCGGTGTAGAGTCGGCGAAAACCATAATTACCTTGCTGCGACGGTCCGATGTTGTTCCTCGTTCCTGCGGCAGCACACATCGCTGTGTGTGAAGTCGCAGGAGCGAGGAACATCTGCTACCTGCGTCCCGGCCGGCAATGCGTAAGGAAGGAGGTGGGCGGGATGTTTACATCCTGCTCATCTCCGCCCCTCCGCTGCTATTGGCCGCCTGTCGTGTGACGTCGCCATGACGCCGCACGACCCGCCCCCTTAATAAGGAGGCGGATCGCCGGCCAGAGCGACGTCGCAGGACAGGTGAGTGCATGTGAAGCTGCCGTAGCGATAATGTTCGCTACGCCAGCTATCACCATGATATCGCATCTGCGACGGGGGCGGGGACTATCGCACTCGGCATCGCAGCATCGGCTTGCGATGTCGTAGTGTGTAAAGTACCCCTTAATCTCAGGACAGATCATCAATATCATCATATGGGTGGGGGTCCGACACGCCCACCATTGCCATACTGATGTTAGGTCATCAAAATTATATGCCCTGACAGCCCCTTCTATAATAGATCCCAGGTGAGAACCAGGCGTACTGACAAGATGTGCCATAAGCGTCTCCAAGATGCGGGGCCCTCCCTGCGCTGGAGCCGGAAAACGGCTGGAGTTTGGGTCAGAGATGAGGAGGGGGCAACGAATACGTGTCTCTCTCCATTCCTTTTCCTGGACTTCCGAAAACAGTAGAGCGCACATGACAATGGGTATTGACGAGTCATTCCTAACCCCGATTTAAGTCCTTGCCTTCCCCGTCCTATTCATCCTCCCCTCTAGGCCCATAGCTTACATACTAAACTAAAATAAAGAGACCACGCCAGAGGACGGAATGAATTGGCCACAGCAGCCTTTTATTTAAACATACAACATATAACCAAAATGATACCGCTAATAAGAGGGGAATGGTCCTCGAAGCCCCCAACAATTCTTTTATTGCGGGCACGGCCCAGCATAGACTTACAAGGTGGCATGACCCCTAGCCGATTATACTCCTGCGCAGAGGCACTCGCTGCAAAACGAGCTGTCTGATTTTTTACCGCACCCCCACGGGCTCCCCCTTCACCACCTGTGTGGCGTTCTGCCGTCTTCCATTCCATTGAATCCACCTGGGGAGCCCAGAGCCTTTTGATCTCCCCCCCATCTAACCACCGTGAGATCACATTCCCAACTTGGAGGACCCTCCACTCCACCTGCCGCCGCTGTGACAAGAATTAAAGAAACTAATAGGTCAAAAGTACACCCCAACCTAAATCTCAGTTCTGATTGTAACCTAAACATATATACCTGTACGAATAAATGAAAGCCCATACGTAGCCGCTCAGACCTCCTCACCATGTACTGGCACCGCACTAAAAGGGAGGGTGGCTGGGTGTTTAATTGTAGGCTGCCTTAAATGGCTGCCCTACGCTAATGGCTTCCCCTATTTATACCCCTAATTCACTACGCCGCCTCGTTGGGATCTCCCCGCCTTTGTTTTTATCCCTTATTTCCCTAATCCTAGCAAAGCCCCCTAAACCCCACATTATTTGAAAATTCCCCTATACTTGAAAACCCCCCAAGCCCAGCATTATTTAACACTTTCATTCCCTGTCCAACCCTGTCAGGGCAGCCTCCCCCTAGGCTGTGGCCGAAGTCCGGCCTTACTGAACTCTAGTGACACAGAGATGTCTGACCCTTTTCTGTGTTAATGTAGTGGTGAGCAGTGCCCGGCACATCGGGAGCCTTCCCGCCGGACCCCGACTGATGTGCACTTTATTATGGGACACAAGACTGTAACAACACCCCGAGGTAGGATGTGCTGATCCCGAATTGAATAGAAAGACCCCACTCACCCAAAGAAATCAAAATGAAAGCTATTTGTTTTGTAAGTTTTGTATTTGTAAGCTAATATTTGTAAGAAGCCTGAAATGGTTGAGGATGTGTCCTCCACAATGGTGGTAGCATTGTAACCCACAGCAGCCCCATGGGTGCGGCGGGGGCTGGTCAGTGAGCTGTGAGTTATCAAGGATGTGTAAAAAGGGGTTATCAAGGATGTGTAATAAAAAGGGGGGTGTGGTGGGCACACTTGGTGTGTCCTGTCAGTAGCTATGGTGGGTAGAGAGGAGCATATATATGTCTCTGGTCCCCCCGGTTCAGTGGGTTTAGAGTGGGATTGTGGTTGGTCTGCTGCTTCTGCTGCTTCTGCTGCTGCTGCTGCTTCTGCTGCTGCTGCTGCTGCTGCTGCTGCTTCTGGCTGTCCATCTATCCATCCATCAATGGATCGATACAGTGGACATGGATGGACGGACGGATGGACGGACGGATGGACGGATGTTGGTCCCACTCCTCCCAGAGCCGTTGCCTGCGCTCCGCACCCAAGTGATTGGAATGTTGCGATCGCTATTTATGTGCCCAGATTGTCCGAGCCTTTTACCTTATGGAGAGGAAAAAAAAAATGAAACCTGGTGAGAAAGTGAAGCCACCCCTGCTGCCAGAATGGTCCGCCCCTGCTGAATATTTAGGATAAAATGGTTAAAAAGCGGTTGTCTGTTGTTTTTTGCCAGCAGCTGATTTGCATATATCGGTGAGCGAGAGCTCTGATTGGCTGGCTGGAGAATGCAGAGGTGAGCTAGAGAAGGTACTGTAGACAGGCTGTAGAGAGCTGATGTGAGGTTATCCGGCGGCTCGTACTGGAGGTGCGGCTGCAACAAAAACTAGTCATCAGGAGAGATAAGGAGTTGTGAGGACTCAGGACTGGCATCTGGGTCCGGGCAATCAATTCACACCATCTTTGGACCTCACCCTAGGAAAAAGAGACTGCGCGTGTCCACGTTTAAGTGGTAAAAATGCACCACGTCCTTTTAGAAGCCGTGACTTTTGCACTGACAGAGTTCTATCTATTACACTGTTGTCAGAGATGTCAATCTAGGGGAGACCTTCACCGGAAAGATAGAAGTGAGCTTTCCCTTTGTGTAGCTTATATGACCAGGACTGACTACATCTATTCAGGACCCCTGTAATAAAATTATACCTGATACCACCTAAATAGATTCTGACCCCCTTCCCACCCCCACTAATATTAGAGGCAATTGGTCACCATGTTTTTGCTATGCAATTTGAGAGCAGCACGGCGTAGGGGCTGAGACCCTGATCCGGTGATGTGTCACTTACTGGGCTGTGTGTTTCTTTTTCAATAAAATTAGTGTTTAATCAGCTTGAAAGCATCATTACAGGACTTGGTGTCTCGTACCTTCTTGTCCTGCTGTTCTGTGTAACTCCACCCCCGCCACTGATTAGCGGCTTTCTTTTAATATGCAGTGTACACAGAAGCTGCCAATCAGTATTGTGGACAGGGTTATACATGGCTCAGCATTCTGAGCACTGCTAGGTCAGTCTGCAGCAGAGAAACCAGGGATTGTATCAGAATGACAGCAAACAGCCCAGTAAGTGACTCATCGCCGGAATCGGGGTCCCAGCCCCTACATTGTGCCGCGCTCAGATTATATAGCACAAATCTGCTGACAGATTCCCTTTAACACTATTGTCCAGGCGTCTGATATTGCTGACTTAGGGGTACTTTGCACACTACGACGTCGCAGGTGCGATGTTGGTGGGGTCATGTCGAAAGTGACGCACTTCCGGCGTCGCTCTCGACATCATAGTGTATAAAGCCTAGATGATACGATTAACGAGCGCAAAAGCGTCGTAATCGTATCATCGGTGTAGAGTCGGCGAAAACCATAATTACCTTGCTGCGACGGTCCGATGTTGTTCCTCGTTCCTGCGGCAGCACACATCGCTGTGTGTGAAGTCGCAGGAGCGAGGAACATCTGCTACCTGCGTCCCGGCCGGCAATGCGTAAGGAAGGAGGTGGGCGGGATGTTTACATCCTGCTCATCTCCGCCCCTCCGCTGCTATTGGCCGCCTGTCGTGTGACGTCGCCATGACGCCGCACGACCCGCCCCCTTAATAAGGAGGCGGATCGCCGGCCAGAGCGACGTCGCAGGACAGGTGAGTGCATGTGAAGCTGCCGTAGCGATAATGTTCGCTACGCCAGCTATCACCATGATATCGCATCTGCGACGGGGGCGGGGACTATCGCACTCGGCATCGCAGCATCGGCTTGCGATGTCGTAGTGTGTAAAGTACCCCTTAATCTCAGGACAGATCATCAATATCATCATATGGGTGGGGGTCCGACACGCCCACCATTGCCATACTGATGTTAGGTCATCAAAATTATATGCCCTGACAGCCCCTTCTATAATAGATCCCAGGTGAGAACCAGGCGTACTGACAAGATGTGCCATAAGCGTCTCCAAGATGCGGGGCCCTCCCTGCGCTGGAGCCGGCAAACGGCTGGAGTTTGGGTCAGAGATGAGGAGGGGGCAACGAATACGTGTCTCTCTCCATTCCTTTTCCTGGACTTCCGAAAACAGTAGAGCGCACATGACAATGGGTATTGACGAGTCATTCCTAACCCCGATTTAAGTCCTTGCCTTCCCCGTCCTATTCATCCTCCCCTCTAGGCCCATAGCTTACATACTAAACTAAAATAAAGAGACCACGCCAGAGGACGGAATGAATTGGCCACAGCAGCCTTTTATTTAAACATACAACATATAACCAAAATGATACCGCTAATAAGAGGGGAATGGTCCTCGAAGCCCCCAACAATTCTTTTATTGCGGGCACGGCCCAGCATAGACTTACAAGGTGGCATGACCCCTAGCCGATTATACTCCTGCGCAGAGGCACTCGCTGCAAAACGAGCTGTCTGATTTTTTACCGCACCCCCACGGGCTCCCCCTTCACCACCTGTGTGGCGTTCTGCCGTCTTCCATTCCATTGAATCCACCTGGGGAGCCCAGAGCCTTTTGATCTCCCCCCCATCTAACCACCGTGAGATCACATTCCCAACTTGGAGGACCCTCCACTCCACCTGCCGCCGCTGTGACAAGAATTAAAGAAACTAATAGGTCAAAAGTACACCCCAACCTAAATCTCAGTTCTGATTGTAACCTAAACATATATACCTGTACGAATAAATGAAAGCCCATACGTAGCCGCTCAGACCTCCTCACCATGTACTGGCACCGCACTAAAAGGGAGGGTGGCTGGGTGTTTAATTGTAGGCTGCCTTAAATGGCTGCCCTACGCTAATGGCTTCCCCTATTTATACCCCTAATTCACTACGCCGCCTCGTTGGGATCTCCCCGCCTTTGTTTTTATCCCTTATTTCCCTAATCCTAGCAAAGCCCCCTAAACCCCACATTATTTGAAAATTCCCCTATACTTGAAAACCCCCCAAGCCCAGCATTATTTAACACTTTCATTCCCTGTCCAACCCTGTCAGGGCAGCCTCCCCCTAGGCTGTGGCCGAAGTCCGGCCTTACTGAACTCTAGTGACACAGAGATGTCTGACCCTTTTCTGTGTTAATGTAGTGGTGAGCAGTGCCCGGCACATCGGGAGCCTTCCCGCCGGACCCCGACTGATGTGCACTTTATTATGGGACACAAGACTGTAACAACACCCCGAGGTAGGATGTGCTGATCCCGAATTGAATAGAAAGACCCCACTCACCCAAAGAAATCAAAATGAAAGCTATTTGTTTTGTAAGTTTTGTATTTGTAAGCTAATATTTGTAAGAAGCCTGAAATGGTTGAGGATGTGTCCTCCACAATGGTGGTAGCATTGTAACCCACAGCAGCCCCATGGGTGCGGCGGGGGCTGGTCAGTGAGCTGTGAGTTATCAAGGATGTGTAAAAAGGGGTTATCAAGGATGTGTAATAAAAAGGGGGGTGCGGTGGGCACACTTGGTGTGTCCTGTCAGTAGCTATGGTGGGTAGAGAGGAGCATATATATGTCTCTGGTCCCCCCGGTTCAGTGGGTTTAGAGTGGGATTGTGGTTGGTCTGCTGCTTCTGCTGCTTCTGCTGCTTCTGCTGCTGCTGCTGCTTCTGCTTCTGCTGCTGCTGCTGGCTGTCCATCTATCCATCCATCAATGGATCGATACAGTGGACATGGATGGACGGACGGATGGACGGACGGATGGACGGATGTTGGTCCCACTCCTCCCAGAGCCGTTGCCTGCGCTCCGCACCCAAGTGATTGGAATGTTGCGATCGCTATTTATGTGCCCAGATTGTCCGAGCCTTTTACCTTATGGAGAGGAAAAAAAAAATGAAACCTGGTGAGAAAGTGAAGCCACCCCTGCTGCCAGAATGGTCCGCCCCTGCTGAATATTTAGGATAAAATGGTTAAAAAGCGGTTGTCTGTTGTTTTTTGCCAGCAGCTGATTTGCATATATCGGTGAGCGAGAGCTCTGATTGGCTGGCTGGAGAATGCAGAGGTGAGCTAGAGAAGGTACTGTAGACAGGCTGTAGAGAGCTGATGTGAGGTTATCCGGCGGCTCGTACTGGAGGTGCGGCTGCAACAAAAACTAGTCATCAGGAGAGATAAGGAGTTGTGAGGACTCAGGACTGGCATCTGGGTCCGGGCAATCAATTCACACCATCTTTGGACCTCACCCTAGGAAAAAGAGACTGCGCGTGTCCACGTTTAAGTGGTAAAAATGCACCACGTCCTTTTAGAAGCCGTGACTTTTGCACTGACAGAGTTCTATCTATTACACTGTTGTCAGAGATGTCAATCTAGGGGAGACCTTCACCGGAAAGATAGAAGTGAGCTTTCCCTTTGTGTAGCTTATATGACCAGGACTGACTACATCTATTCAGGACCCCTGTAATAAAATTATACCTGATACCACCTAAATAGATTCTGACCCCCTTCCCACCCCCACTAATATTAGAGGCAATTGGTCACCATGTTTTTGCTATGCAATTTGAGAGCAGCACGGCGTAGGGGCTGAGACCCTGATCCGGTGATGTGTCACTTACTGGGCTGTGTGTTTCTTTTTCAATAAAATTAGTGTTTAATCAGCTTGAAAGCATCATTACAGGACTTGGTGTCTCGTACCTTCTTGTCCTGCTGTTCTGTGTAACTCCACCCCCGCCACTGATTAGCGGCTTTCTTTTAATATGCAGTGTACACAGAAGCTGCCAATCAGTATTGTGGACAGGGTTATACATGGCTCAGCATTCTGAGCACTGCTAGGTCAGTCTGCAGCAGAGAAACCAGGGATTGTATCAGAATGACAGCAAACAGCCCAGTAAGTGACTCATCGCCGGAATCGGGGTCCCAGCCCCTACATTGTGCCGCGCTCAGATTATATAGCACAAATCTGCTGACAGATTCCCTTTAACACTATTGTCCAGGCGTCTGATATTGCTGACTTAGGGGTACTTTGCACACTACGACGTCGCAGGTGCGATGTTGGTGGGGTCATGTCGAAAGTGACGCACTTCCGGCGTCGCTCTCGACATCATAGTGTATAAAGCCTAGATGATACGATTAACGAGCGCAAAAGCGTCGTAATCGTATCATCGGTGTAGAGTCGGCGAAAACCATAATTACCTTGCTGCGACGGTCCGATGTTGTTCCTCGTTCCTGCGGCAGCACACATCGCTGTGTGTGAAGTCGCAGGAGCGAGGAACATCTGCTACCTGCGTCCCGGCCGGCAATGCGTAAGGAAGGAGGTGGGCGGGATGTTTACATCCTGCTCATCTCCGCCCCTCCGCTGCTATTGGCCGCCTGTCGTGTGACGTCGCCATGACGCCGCACGACCCGCCCCCTTAATAAGGAGGCGGATCGCCGGCCAGAGCGACGTCGCAGGACAGGTGAGTGCATGTGAAGCTGCCGTAGCGATAATGTTCGCTACGCCAGCTATCACCATGATATCGCATCTGCGACGGGGGCGGGGACTATCGCACTCGGCATCGCAGCATCGGCTTGCGATGTCGTAGTGTGTAAAGTACCCCTTAATCTCAGGACAGATCATCAATATCATCATATGGGTGGGGGTCCGACACGCCCACCATTGCCATACTGATGTTAGGTCATCAAAATTATATGCCCTGACAGCCCCTTCTATAATAGATCCCAGGTGAGAACCAGGCGTACTGACAAGATGTGCCATAAGCGTCTCCAAGATGCGGGGCCCTCCCTGCGCTGGAGCCGGCAAACGGCTGGAGTTTGGGTCAGAGATGAGGAGGGGGCAACGAATACGTGTCTCTCTCCATTCCTTTTCCTGGACTTCCGAAAACAGTAGAGCGCACATGACAATGGGTATTGACGAGTCATTCCTAACCCCGATTTAAGTCCTTGCCTTCCCCGTCCTATTCATCCTCCCCTCTAGGCCCATAGCTTACATACTAAACTAAAATAAAGAGACCACGCCAGAGGACGGAATGAATTGGCCACAGCAGCCTTTTATTTAAACATACAACATATAACCAAAATGATACCGCTAATAAGAGGGGAATGGTCCTCGAAGCCCCCAACAATTCTTTTATTGCGGGCACGGCCCAGCATAGACTTACAAGGTGGCATGACCCCTAGCCGATTATACTCCTGCGCAGAGGCACTCGCTGCAAAACGAGCTGTCTGATTTTTTACCGCACCCCCACGGGCTCCCCCTTCACCACCTGTGTGGCGTTCTGCCGTCTTCCATTCCATTGAATCCACCTGGGGAGCCCAGAGCCTTTTGATCTCCCCCCCATCTAACCACCGTGAGATCACATTCCCAACTTGGAGGACCCTCCACTCCACCTGCCGCCGCTGTGACAAGAATTAAAGAAACTAATAGGTCAAAAGTACACCCCAACCTAAATCTCAGTTCTGATTGTAACCTAAACATATATACCTGTACGAATAAATGAAAGCCCATACGTAGCCGCTCAGACCTCCTCACCATGTACTGGCACCGCACTAAAAGGGAGGGTGGCTGGGTGTTTAATTGTAGGCTGCCTTAAATGGCTGCCCTACGCTAATGGCTTCCCCTATTTATACCCCTAATTCACTACGCCGCCTCGTTGGGATCTCCCCGCCTTTGTTTTTATCCCTTATTTCCCTAATCCTAGCAAAGCCCCCTAAACCCCACATTATTTGAAAATTCCCCTATACTTGAAAACCCCCCAAGCCCAGCATTATTTAACACTTTCATTCCCTGTCCAACCCTGTCAGGGCAGCCTCCCCCTAGGCTGTGGCCGAAGTCCGGCCTTACTGAACTCTAGTGACACAGAGATGTCTGACCCTTTTCTGTGTTAATGTAGTGGTGAGCAGTGCCCGGCACATCGGGAGCCTTCCCGCCGGACCCCGACTGATGTGCACTTTATTATGGGACACAAGACTGTAACAACACCCCGAGGTAGGATGTGCTGATCCCGAATTGAATAGAAAGACCCCACTCACCCAAAGAAATCAAAATGAAAGCTATTTGTTTTGTAAGTTTTGTATTTGTAAGCTAATATTTGTAAGAAGCCTGAAATGGTTGAGGATGTGTCCTCCACAATGGTGGTAGCATTGTAACCCACAGCAGCCCCATGGGTGCGGCGGGGGCTGGTCAGTGAGCTGTGAGTTATCAAGGATGTGTAAAAAGGGGTTATCAAGGATGTGTAATAAAAAGGGGGGTGCGGTGGGCACACTTGGTGTGTCCTGTCAGTAGCTATGGTGGGTAGAGAGGAGCATATATATGTCTCTGGTCCCCCCGGTTCAGTGGGTTTAGAGTGGGATTGTGGTTGGTCTGCTTCTGCTGCTTCTGCTGCTGCTGCTGGCTGTCCATCTATCCATCCATCAATGGATCGATACAGTGGACATGGATGGACGGACGGATGGACGGACGGATGGACGGATGTTGGTCCCACTCCTCCCAGAGCCGTTGCCTGCGCTCCGCACCCAAGTGATTGGAATGTTGCGATCGCTATTTATGTGCCCAGATTGTCCGAGCCTTTTACCTTATGGAGAGGAAAAAAAAAATGAAACCTGGTGAGAAAGTGAAGCCACCCCTGCTGCCAGAATGGTCCGCCCCTGCTGAATATTTAGGATAAAATGGTTAAAAAGCGGTTGTCTGTTGTTTTTTGCCAGCAGCTGATTTGCATATATCGGTGAGCGAGAGCTCTGATTGGCTGGCTGGAGAATGCAGAGGTGAGCTAGAGAAGGTACTGTAGACAGGCTGTAGAGAGCTGATGTGAGGTTATCCGGCGGCTCGTACTGGAGGTGCGGCTGCAACAAAAACTAGTCATCAGGAGAGATAAGGAGTTGTGAGGACTCAGGACTGGCATCTGGGTCCGGGCAATCAATTCACACCATCTTTGGACCTCACCCTAGGAAAAAGAGACTGCGCGTGTCCACGTTTAAGTGGTAAAAATGCACCACGTCCTTTTAGAAGCCGTGACTTTTGCACTGACAGAGTTCTATCTATTACACTGTTGTCAGAGATGTCAATCTAGGGGAGACCTTCACCGGAAAGATAGAAGTGAGCTTTCCCTTTGTGTAGCTTATATGACCAGGACTGACTACATCTATTCAGGACCCCTGTAATAAAATTATACCTGATACCACCTAAATAGATTCTGACCCCCTTCCCACCCCCACTAATATTAGAGGCAATTGGTCACCATGTTTTTGCTATGCAATTTGAGAGCAGCACGGCGTAGGGGCTGAGACCCTGATCCGGTGATGTGTCACTTACTGGGCTGTGTGTTTCTTTTTCAATAAAATTAGTGTTTAATCAGCTTGAAAGCATCATTACAGGACTTGGTGTCTCGTACCTTCTTGTCCTGCTGTTCTGTGTAACTCCACCCCCGCCACTGATTAGCGGCTTTCTTTTAATATGCAGTGTACACAGAAGCTGCCAATCAGTATTGTGGACAGGGTTATACATGGCTCAGCATTCTGAGCACTGCTAGGTCAGTCTGCAGCAGAGAAACCAGGGATTGTATCAGAATGACAGCAAACAGCCCAGTAAGTGACTCATCGCCGGAATCGGGGTCCCAGCCCCTACATTGTGCCGCGCTCAGATTATATAGCACAAATCTGCTGACAGATTCCCTTTAACACTATTGTCCAGGCGTCTGATATTGCTGACTTAGGGGTACTTTGCACACTACGACGTCGCAGGTGCGATGTTGGTGGGGTCATGTCGAAAGTGACGCACTTCCGGCGTCGCTCTCGACATCATAGTGTATAAAGCCTAGATGATACGATTAACGAGCGCAAAAGCGTCGTAATCGTATCATCGGTGTAGAGTCGGCGAAAACCATAATTACCTTGCTGCGACGGTCCGATGTTGTTCCTCGTTCCTGCGGCAGCACACATCGCTGTGTGTGAAGTCGCAGGAGCGAGGAACATCTGCTACCTGCGTCCCGGCCGGCAATGCGTAAGGAAGGAGGTGGGCGGGATGTTTACATCCTGCTCATCTCCGCCCCTCCGCTGCTATTGGCCGCCTGTCGTGTGACGTCGCCATGACGCCGCACGACCCGCCCCCTTAATAAGGAGGCGGATCGCCGGCCAGAGCGACGTCGCAGGACAGGTGAGTGCATGTGAAGCTGCCGTAGCGATAATGTTCGCTACGCCAGCTATCACCATGATATCGCATCTGCGACGGGGGCGGGGACTATCGCACTCGGCATCGCAGCATCGGCTTGCGATGTCGTAGTGTGTAAAGTACCCCTTAATCTCAGGACAGATCATCAATATCATCATATGGGTGGGGGTCCGACACGCCCACCATTGCCATACTGATGTTAGGTCATCAAAATTATATGCCCTGACAGCCCCTTCTATAATAGATCCCAGGTGAGAACCAGGCGTACTGACAAGATGTGCCATAAGCGTCTCCAAGATGCGGGGCCCTCCCTGCGCTGGAGCCGGCAAACGGCTGGAGTTTGGGTCAGAGATGAGGAGGGGGCAACGAATACGTGTCTCTCTCCATTCCTTTTCCTGGACTTCCGAAAACAGTAGAGCGCACATGACAATGGGTATTGACGAGTCATTCCTAACCCCAATTTAAGTTCTTGCCTTCCCCGTCCTATTCATCCTCCCCTCTAGGCCCATAGCTTACATACTAAACTAAAATAAAGAGACCACGCCAGAGGACGGAATGAATTGGCCACAGCAGCCTTTTATTTAAACATACAACATATAACCAAAATGATACCGCTAATAAGAGGGGAATGGTCCTCGAAGCCCCCAACAATTCTTTTATTGCGGGCACGGCCCAGCATAGACTTACAAGGTGGCATGACCCCTAGCCGATTATACTCCTGCGCAGAGGCACTCGCTGCAAAACGAGCTGTCTGATTTTTTACCGCACCCCCACGGGCTCCCCCTTCACCACCTGTGTGGCGTTCTGCCGTCTTCCATTCCATTGAATCCACCTGGGGAGCCCAGAGCCTTTTGATCTCCCCCCCATCTAACCACCGTGAGATCACATTCCCAACTTGGAGGACCCTCCACTCCACCTGCCGCCGCTGTGACAAGAATTAAAGAAACTAATAGGTCAAAAGTACACCCCAACCTAAATCTCAGTTCTGATTGTAACCTAAACATATATACCTGTACGAATAAATGAAAGCCCATACGTAGCCGCTCAGACCTCCTCACCATGTACTGGCACCGCACTAAAAGGGAGGGTGGCTGGGTGTTTAATTGTAGGCTGCCTTAAATGGCTGCCCTACGCTAATGGCTTCCCCTATTTATACCCCTAATTCACTACGCCGCCTCGTTGGG
Source organism: Anomaloglossus baeobatrachus (assembly GCF_048569485.1). Classification (NCBI taxonomy): domain Eukaryota; kingdom Metazoa; phylum Chordata; class Amphibia; order Anura; family Aromobatidae; genus Anomaloglossus; species Anomaloglossus baeobatrachus. The sequence goes on along the minus strand of NC_134353.1, from coordinate 899,933,306 downwards.
ATCTCCCCGCCTTTGTTTTTATCCCTTATTTCCCTAATCCTAGCAAAGCCCCCTAAACCCCACATTATTTGAAAATTCCCCTATACTTGAAAACCCCCCAAGCCCAGCATTATTTAACACTTTCATTCCCTGTCCAACCCTGTCAGGGCAGCCTCCCCCTAGGCTGTGGCCGAAGTCCGGCCTTACTGAACTCTAGTGACACAGAGATGTCTGACCCTTTTCTGTGTTAATGTAGTGGTGAGCAGTGCCCGGCACATCGGGAGCCTTCCCGCCGGACCCCGACTGATGTGCACTTTATTATGGGACACAAGACTGTAACAACACCCCGAGGTAGGATGTGCTGATCCCGAATTGAATAGAAAGACCCCACTCACCCAAAGAAATCAAAATGAAAGCTATTTGTTTTGTAAGTTTTGTATTTGTAAGCTAATATTTGTAAGAAGCCTGAAATGGTTGAGGATGTGTCCTCCACAATGGTGGTAGCATTGTAACCCACAGCAGCCCCATGGGTGCGGCGGGGGCTGGTCAGTGAGCTGTGAGTTATCAAGGATGTGTAAAAAGGGGTTATCAAGGATGTGTAATAAAAAGGGGGGTGCGGTGGGCACACTTGGTGTGTCCTGTCAGTAGCTATGGTGGGTAGAGAGGAGCATATATATGTCTCTGGTCCCCCCGGTTCAGTGGGTTTAGAGTGGGATTGTGGTTGGTCTGCTTCTGCTGCTTCTGCTGCTGCTGCTGCTGGCTGTCCATCTATCCATCCATCAATGGATCGATACAGTGGACATGGATGGACGGACGGATGGACGGACGGATGGACGGATGTTGGTCCCACTCCTCCCAGAGCCGTTGCCTGCGCTCCGCACCCAAGTGATTGGAATGTTGCGATCGCTATTTATGTGCCCAGATTGTCCGAGCCTTTTACCTTATGGAGAGGAAAAAAAAAATGAAACCTGGTGAGAAAGTGAAGCCACCCCTGCTGCCAGAATGGTCCGCCCCTGCTGAATATTTAGGATAAAATGGTTAAAAAGCGGTTGTCTGTTGTTTTTTGCCAGCAGCTGATTTGCATATATCGGTGAGCGAGAGCTCTGATTGGCTGGCTGGAGAATGCAGAGGTGAGCTAGAGAAGGTACTGTAGACAGGCTGTAGAGAGCTGATGTGAGGTTATCCGGCGGCTCGTACTGGAGGTGCGGCTGCAACAAAAACTAGTCATCAGGAGAGATAAGGAGTTGTGAGGACTCAGGACTGGCATCTGGGTCCGGGCAATCAATTCACACCATCTTTGGACCTCACCCTAGGAAAAAGAGACTGCGCGTGTCCACGTTTAAGTGGTAAAAATGCACCACGTCCTTTTAGAAGCCGTGACTTTTGCACTGACAGAGTTCTATCTATTACACTGTTGTCAGAGATGTCAATCTAGGGGAGACCTTCACCGGAAAGATAGAAGTGAGCTTTCCCTTTGTGTAGCTTATATGACCAGGACTGACTACATCTATTCAGGACCCCTGTAATAAAATTATACCTGATACCACCTAAATAGATTCTGACCCCCTTCCCACCCCCACTAATATTAGAGGCAATTGGTCACCATGTTTTTGCTATGCAATTTGAGAGCAGCACGGCGTAGGGGCTGAGACCCTGATCCGGTGATGTGTCACTTACTGGGCTGTGTGTTTCTTTTTCAATAAAATTAGTGTTTAATCAGCTTGAAAGCATCATTACAGGACTTGGTGTCTCGTACCTTCTTGTCCTGCTGTTCTGTGTAACTCCACCCCCGCCACTGATTAGCGGCTTTCTTTTAATATGCAGTGTACACAGAAGCTGCCAATCAGTATTGTGGACAGGGTTATACATGGCTCAGCATTCTGAGCACTGCTAGGTCAGTCTGCAGCAGAGAAACCAGGGATTGTATCAGAATGACAGCAAACAGCCCAGTAAGTGACTCATCGCCGGAATCGGGGTCCCAGCCCCTACATTGTGCCGCGCTCAGATTATATAGCACAAATCTGCTGACAGATTCCCTTTAACACTATTGTCCAGGCGTCTGATATTGCTGACTTAGGGGTACTTTGCACACTACGACGTCGCAGGTGCGATGTTGGTGGGGTCATGTCGAAAGTGACGCACTTCCGGCGTCGCTCTCGACATCATAGTGTATAAAGCCTAGATGATACGATTAACGAGCGCAAAAGCGTCGTAATCGTATCATCGGTGTAGAGTCGGCGAAAACCATAATTACCTTGCTGCGACGGTCCGATGTTGTTCCTCGTTCCTGCGGCAGCACACATCGCTGTGTGTGAAGTCGCAGGAGCGAGGAACATCTGCTACCTGCGTCCCGGCCGGCAATGCGTAAGGAAGGAGGTGGGCGGGATGTTTACATCCTGCTCATCTCCGCCCCTCCGCTGCTATTGGCCGCCTGTCGTGTGACGTCGCCATGACGCCGCACGACCCGCCCCCTTAATAAGGAGGCGGATCGCCGGCCAGAGCGACGTCGCAGGACAGGTGAGTGCATGTGAAGCTGCCGTAGCGATAATGTTCGCTACGCCAGCTATCACCATGATATCGCATCTGCGACGGGGGCGGGGACTATCGCACTCGGCATCGCAGCATCGGCTTGCGATGTCGTAGTGTGTAAAGTACCCCTTAATCTCAGGACAGATCATCAATATCATCATATGGGTGGGGGTCCGACACGCCCACCATTGCCATACTGATGTTAGGTCATCAAAATTATATGCCCTGACAGCCCCTTCTATAATAGATCCCAGGTGAGAACCAGGCGTACTGACAAGATGTGCCATAAGCGTCTCCAAGATGCGGGGCCCTCCCTGCGCTGGAGCCGGCAAACGGCTGGAGTTTGGGTCAGAGATGAGGAGGGGGCAACGAATACGTGTCTCTCTCCATTCCTTTTCCTGGACTTCCGAAAACAGTAGAGCGCACATGACAATGGGTATTGACGAGTCATTCCTAACCCCGATTTAAGTCCTTGCCTTCCCCGTCCTATTCATCCTCCCCTCTAGGCCCATAGCTTACATACTAAACTAAAATAAAGAGACCACGCCAGAGGACGGAATGAATTGGCCACAGCAGCCTTTTATTTAAACATACAACATATAACCAAAATGATACCGCTAATAAGAGGGGAATGGTCCTCGAAGCCCCCAACAATTCTTTTATTGCGGGCACGGCCCAGCATAGACTTACAAGGTGGCATGACCCCTAGCCGATTATACTCCTGCGCAGAGGCACTCGCTGCAAAACGAGCTGTCTGATTTTTTACCGCACCCCCACGGGCTCCCCCTTCACCACCTGTGTGGCGTTCTGCCGTCTTCCATTCCATTGAATCCACCTGGGGAGCCCAGAGCCTTTTGATCTCCCCCCCATCTAACCACCGTGAGATCACATTCCCAACTTGGAGGACCCTCCACTCCACCTGTCGCCGCTGTGACAAGAATTAAAGAAACTAATAGGTCAAAAGTACACCCCAACCTAAATCTCAGTTCTGATTGTAACCTAAACATATATACCTGTACGAATAAATGAAAGCCCATACGTAGCCGCTCAGACCTCCTCACCATGTACTGGCACCGCACTAAAAGGGAGGGTGGCTGGGTGTTTAATTGTAGGCTGCCTTAAATGGCTGCCCTACGCTAATGGCTTCCCCTATTTATACCCCTAATTCACTACGCCGCCTCGTTGGGATCTCCCCGCCTTTGTTTTTATCCCTTATTTCCCTAATCCTAGCAAAGCCCCCTAAACCCCACATTATTTGAAAATTCCCCTATACTTGAAAACCCCCCAAGCCCAGCATTATTTAACACTTTCATTCCCTGTCCAACCCTGTCAGGGCAGCCTCCCCCTAGGCTGTGGCCGAAGTCCGGCCTTACTGAACTCTAGTGACACAGAGATGTCTGACCCTTTTCTGTGTTAATGTAGTGGTGAGCAGTGCCCGGCACATCGGGAGCCTTCCCGCCGGACCCCGACTGATGTGCACTTTATTATGGGACACAAGACTGTAACAACACCCCGAGGTAGGATGTGCTGATCCCGAATTGAATAGAAAGACCCCACTCACCCAAAGAAATCAAAATGAAAGCTATTTGTTTTGTAAGTTTTGTATTTGTAAGCTAATATTTGTAAGAAGCCTGAAATGGTTGAGGATGTGTCCTCCACAATGGTGGTAGCATTGTAACCCACAGCAGCCCCATGGGTGCGGCGGGGGCTGGTCAGTGAGCTGTGAGTTATCAAGGATGTGTAAAAAGGGGTTATCAAGGATGTGTAATAAAAAGGGGGGTGCGGTGGGCACACTTGGTGTGTCCTGTCAGTAGCTATGGTGGGTAGAGAGGAGCATATATATGTCTCTGGTCCCCCCGGTTCAGTGGGTTTAGAGTGGGATTGTGGTTGGTCTGCTTCTGCTGCTTCTGCTGCTGCTGCTGCTGCTGCTGCTGGCTGTCCATCTATCCATCCATCAATGGATCGATACAGTGGACATAGATGGACGGACGGATGGACGGACGGATGGACGGATGTTGGTCCCACTCCTCCCAGAGCCGTTGCCTGCGCTCCGCACCCAAGTGATTGGAATGTTGCGATCGCTATTTATGTGCCCAGATTGTCCGAGCCTTTTACCTTATGGAGAGGAAAAAAAAAAATGAAACCTGGTGAGAAAGTGAAGCCACCCCTGCTGCCAGAATGGTCCGCCCCTGCTGAATATTTAGGATAAAATGGTTAAAAAGCGGTTGTCTGTTGTTTTTTGCCAGCAGCTGATTTGCATATATCGGTGAGCGAGAGCTCTGATTGGCTGGCTGGAGAATGCAGAGGTGAGCTAGAGAAGGTACTCTAGACAGGCTGCAGAGAGCTGATGTGAGGTTATCCGGCAGCTCGTACTGGAGGTGCGGCTGCAACAAAAACTAGTCATCAGGAGAGATAAGGAGTTGTGAGGACTCAGGACTGGCATCTGGGTCCGGGCAATCAATTCACACCATCTTTGGACCTCACCCTAGGAAAAAGAGACTGCGCGTGTCCACGTTTAAGTGGTAAAAATGCACCACGTCCTTCTAGAAGCCGTGACTTTTGCACTGACAGAGTTCTATCTATTACACTGTTGTCAGAGATGTCAATCTAGGGGAGACCTTCACCGGAAAGATAGAAGTGAGCTTTCCCTTTGTGTAGCTTATATGACCAGGACTGACTACATCTATTCAGGACCCCTGTAATAAAATTATACCTGATACCACCTAAATAGATTCTGACCCCCTTCCCACCCCCCCACCCCACCCCCACTAATATTAGAGGCAATTGGTCACCATGTTTTTGCTATGCAATTTGAGAGCAGCACGGCGTAGGGGCTGAGACCCTGATCCGGTGATGTGTCACTTACTGGGCTGTGTGTTTCTTTTTCAATAAAATTAGTGTTTAATCAGCTTGAAAGCATCATTACAGGACTTGGTGTCTCGTACCTTCTTGTCCTGCTGTTCTGTGTAACTCCACCCCCGCCACTGATTAGCGGCTTTCTTTTAATATGCAGTGTACACAGAAGCTGCCAATCAGTATTGTGGACAGGGTTATACATGGCTCAGCATTCTGAGCACTGCTAGGTCAGTCTGCAGCAGAGAAACCAGGGATTGTATCAGAATGACAGCAAACAGCCCAGTAAGTGACTCATCGCCGGAATCGGGGTCCCAGCCCCTACATTGTGCCGCGCTCAGATTATATAGCACAAATCTGCTGACAGATTCCCTTTAACACTATTGTCCAGGCGTCTGATATTGCTGACTTAGGGGTACTTTGCACACTACGACGTCGCAGGTGCGATGTTGGTGGGGTCATGTCGAAAGTGACGCACTTCCGGCGTCGCTCTCGACATCATAGTGTATAAAGCCTAGATGATACGATTAACGAGCGCAAAAGCGTCGTAATCGTATCATCGGTGTAGAGTCGGCGAAAACCATAATTACCTTGCTGCGACGGTCCGATGTTGTTCCTCGTTCCTGCGGCAGCACACATCGCTGTGTGTGAAGTCGCAGGAGCGAGGAACATCTGCTACCTGCGTCCCGGCCGGCAATGCGTAAGGAAGGAGGTGGGCGGGATGTTTACATCCTGCTCATCTCCGCCCCTCCGCTGCTATTGGCCGCCTGTCGTGTGACGTCGCCATGACGCCGCACGACCCGCCCCCTTAATAAGGAGGCGGATCGCCGGCCAGAGCGACGTCGCAGGACAGGTGAGTGCATGTGAAGCTGCCGTAGCGATAATGTTCGCTACGCCAGCTATCACCATGATATCGCATCTGCGACGGGGGCGGGGACTATCGCACTCGGCATCGCAGCATCGGCTTGCGATGTCGTAGTGTGTAAAGTACCCCTTAATCTCAGGACAGATCATCAATATCATCATATGGGTGGGGGTCCGACACGCCCACCATTGCCATACTGATGTTAGGTCATCAAAATTATATGCCCTGACAGCCCCTTCTATAATAGATCCCAGGTGAGAACCAGGCGTACTGACAAGATGTGCCATAAGCGTCTCCAAGATGCGGGGCCCTCCCTGCGCTGGAGCCGGCAAACGGCTGGAGTTTGGGTCAGAGATGAGGAGGGGGCAACGAATACGTGTCTCTCTCCATTCCTTTTCCTGGACTTCCGAAAACAGTAGAGCGCACATGACAATGGGTATTGACGAGTCATTCCTAACCCCGATTTAAGTCCTTGCCTTCCCCGTCCTATTCATCCTCCCCTCTAGGCCCATAGCTTACATACTAAACTAAAATAAAGAGACCACGCCAGAGGACGGAATGAATTGGCCACAGCAGCCTTTTATTTAAACATACAACATATAACCAAAATGATACCGCTAATAAGAGGGGAATGGTCCTCGAAGCCCCCAACAATTCTTTTATTGCGGGCACGGCCCAGCATAGACTTACAAGGTGGCATGACCCCTAGCCGATTATACTCCTGCGCAGAGGCACTCGCTGCAAAACGAGCTGTCTGATTTTTTACCGCACCCCCACGGGCTCCCCCTTCACCACCTGTGTGGCGTTCTGCCGTCTTCCATTCCATTGAATCCACCTGGGGAGCCCAGAGCCTTTTGATCTCCCCCCCATCTAACCACCGTGAGATCACATTCCCAACTTGGAGGACCCTCCACTCCACCTGCCGCCGCTGTGACAAGAATTAAAGAAACTAATAGGTCAAAAGTACACCCCAACCTAAATCTCAGTTCTGATTGTAACCTAAACATATATACCTGTACGAATAAATGAAAGCCCATACGTAGCCGCTCAGACCTCCTCACCATGTACTGGCACCGCACTAAAAGGGAGGGTGGCTGGGTGTTTAATTGTAGGCTGCCTTAAATGGCTGCCCTACGCTAATGGCTTCCCCTATTTATACCCCTAATTCACTACGCCGCCTCGTTGGGATCTCCCCGCCTTTGTTTTTATCCCTTATTTCCCTAATCCTAGCAAAGCCCCCTAAACCCCACATTATTTGAAAATTCCCCTATACTTGAAAACCCCCCAAGCCCAGCATTATTTAACACTTTCATTCCCTGTCCAACCCTGTCAGGGCAGCCTCCCCCTAGGCTGTGGCCGAAGTCCGGCCTTACTGAACTCTAGTGACACAGAGATGTCTGACCCTTTTCTGTGTTAATGTAGTGGTGAGCAGTGCCCGGCACATCGGGAGCCTTCCCGCCGGACCCCGACTGATGTGCACTTTATTATGGGACACAAGACTGTAACAACACCCCGAGGTAGGATGTGCTGATCCCGAATTGAATAGAAAGACCCCACTCACCCAAAGAAATCAAAATGAAAGCTATTTGTTTTGTAAGTTTTGTATTTGTAAGCTAATATTTGTAAGAAGCCTGAAATGGTTGAGGATGTGTCCTCCACAATGGTGGTAGCATTGTAACCCACAGCAGCCCCATGGGTGCGGCGGGGGCTGGTCAGTGAGCTGTGAGTTATCAAGGATGTGTAAAAAGGGGTTATCAAGGATGTGTAATAAAAAGGGGGGTGCGGTGGGCACACTTGGTGTGTCCTGTCAGTAGCTATGGTGGGTAGAGAGGAGCATATATATGTCTCTGGTCCCCCCGGTTCAGTGGGTTTAGAGTGGGATTGTGGTTGGTCTGCTTCTGCTGCTTCTGCTGCTGCTGCTGCTGCTGCTGCTGGCTGTCCATCTATCCATCCATCAATGGATCGATACAGTGGACATGGATGGACGGACGGATGGACGGACGGATGGACGGATGTTGGTCCCACTCCTCCCAGAGCCGTTGCCTGCGCTCCGCACCCAAGTGATTGGAATGTTGCGATCGCTATTTATGTGCCCAGATTGTCCGAGCCTTTTACCTTATGGAGAGGAAAAAAAAAAATGAAACCTGGTGAGAAAGTGAAGCCACCCCTGCTGCCAGAATGGTCCGCCCCTGCTGAATATTTAGGATAAAATGGTTAAAAAGCGGTTGTCTGTTGTTTTTTGCCAGCAGCTGATTTGCATATATCGGTGAGCGAGAGCTCTGATTGGCTGGCTGGAGAATGCAGAGGTGAGCTAGAGAAGGTACTGTAGACAGGCTGCAGAGAGCTGATGTGAGGTTATCCGGCGGCTCGTACTGGAGGTGCGGCTGCAACAAAAACTAGTCATCAGGAGAGATAAGGAGTTGTGAGGACTCAGGACTGGCATCTGGGTCCGGGCAATCAATTCACACCATCTTTGGACCTCACCCTAGGAAAAAGAGACTGCGCGTGTCCACGTTTAAGTGGTAAAAATGCACCACGTCCTTTTAGAAGCCGTGACTTTTGCACTGACAGAGTTCTATCTATTACACTGTTGTCAGAGATGTCAATCTAGGGGAGACCTTCACCGGAAAGATAGAAGTGAGCTTTCCCTTTGTGTAGCTTATATGACCAGGACTGACTACATCTATTCAGGACCCCTGTAATAAAATTATACCTGATACCACCTAAATAGATTCTGACCCCCTTCCCACCCCCACTAATATTAGAGGCAATTGGTCACCATGTTTTTGCTATGCAATTTGAGAGCAGCACGGCGTAGGGGCTGAGACCCTGATCCGGTGATGTGTCACTTACTGGGCTGTGTGTTTCTTTTTCAATAAAATTAGTGTTTAATCAGCTTGAAAGCATCATTACAGGACTTGGTGTCTCGTACCTTCTTGTCCTGCTGTTCTGTGTAACTCCACCCCCGCCACTGATTAGCGGCTTTCTTTTAATATGCAGTGTACACAGAAGCTGCCAATCAGTATTGTGGACAGGGTTATACATGGCTCAGCATTCTGAGCACTGCTAGGTCAGTCTGCAGCAGAGAAACCAGGGATTGTATCAGAATGACAGCAAACAGCCCAGTAAGTGACTCATCGCCGGAATCGGGGTCCCAGCCCCTACATTGTGCCGCGCTCAGATTATATAGCACAAATCTGCTGACAGATTCCCTTTAACACTATTGTCCAGGCGTCTGATATTGCTGACTTAGGGGTACTTTGCACACTACGACGTCGCAGGTGCGATGTTGGTGGGGTCATGTCGAAAGTGACGCACTTCCGGCGTCGCTCTCGACATCATAGTGTATAAAGCCTAGATGATACGATTAACGAGCGCAAAAGCGTCGTAATCGTATCATCGGTGTAGAGTCGGCGAAAACCATAATTACCTTGCTGCGACGGTCCGATGTTGTTCCTCGTTCCTGCGGCAGCACACATCGCTGTGTGTGAAGTCGCAGGAGCGAGGAACATCTGCTACCTGCGTCCCGGCCGGCAATGCGTAAGGAAGGAGGTGGGCGGGATGTTTACATCCTGCTCATCTCCGCCCCTCCGCTGCTATTGGCCGCCTGTCGTGTGACGTCGCCATGACGCCGCACGACCCGCCCCCTTAATAAGGAGGCGGATCGCCGGCCAGAGCGACGTCGCAGGACAGGTGAGTGCATGTGAAGCTGCCGTAGCGATAATGTTCGCTACGCCAGCTATCACCATGATATCGCATCTGCGACGGGGGCGGGGACTATCGCACTCGGCATCGCAGCATCGGCTTGCGATGTCGTAGTGTGTAAAGTACCCCTTAATCTCAGGACAGATCATCAATATCATCATATGGGTGGGGGTCCGACACGCCCACCATTGCCATACTGATGTTAGGTCATCAAAATGATATGCCCTGACAGCCCCTTCTATAATAGATCCCAGGTGAGAACCAGGCGTACTGACAAGATGTGCCATAAGCGTCTCCAAGATGCGGGGCCCTCCCTGCGCTGGAGCCGGCAAACGGCTGGAGTTTGGGTCAGAGATGAGGAGGGGGCAACGAATACGTGTCTCTCTCCATTCCTTTTCCTGGACTTCCGAAAACAGTAGAGCGCACATGACAATGGGTATTGACGAGTCATTCCTAACCCCGATTTAAGTCCTTGCCTTCCCCGTCCTATTCATCCTCCCCTCTAGGCCCATAGCTTACATACTAAACTAAAATAAAGAGACCACGCCAGAGGACGGAATGAATTGGCCACAGCAGCCTTTTATTTAAACATACAACATATAACCAAAATGATACCGCTAATAAGAGGGGAATGGTCCTCGAAGCCCCCAACAATTCTTTTATTGCGGGCACGGCCCAGCATAGACTTACAAGGTGGCATGACCCCTAGCCGATTATACTCCTGCGCAGAGGCACTCGCTGCAAAACGAGCTGTCTGATTTTTTACCGCACCCCCACGGGCTCCCCCTTCACCACCTGTGTGGCGTTCTGCCGTCTTCCATTCCATTGAATCCACCTGGGGAGCCCAGAGCCTTTTGATCTCCCCCCCATCTAACCACCGTGAGATCACATTCCCAACTTGGAGGACCCTCCACTCCACCTGCCGCCGCTGTGACAAGAATTAAAGAAACTAATAGGTCAAAAGTACACCCCAACCTAAATCTCAGTTCTGATTGTAACCTAAACATATATACCTGTACGAATAAATGAAAGCCCATACGTAGCCGCTCAGACCTCCTCACCATGTACTGGCACCGCACTAAAAGGGAGGGTGGCTGGGTGTTTAATTGTAGGCTGCCTTAAATGGCTGCCCTACGCTAATGGCTTCCCCTATTTATACCCCTAATTCACTACGCCGCCTCGTTGGGATCTCCCCGCCTTTGTTTTTATCCCTTATTTCCCTAATCCTAGCAAAGCCCCCTAAACCCCACATTATTTGAAAATTCCCCTATACTTGAAAACCCCCCAAGCCCAGCATTATTTAACACTTTCATTCCCTGTCCAACCCTGTCAGGGCAGCCTCCCCCTAGGCTGTGGCCGAAGTCCGGCCTTACTGAACTCTAGTGACACAGAGATGTCTGACCCTTTTCTGTGTTAATGTAGTGGTGAGCAGTGCCCGGCACATCGGGAGCCTTCCCGCCGGACCCCGACTGATGTGCACTTTATTATGGGACACAAGACTGTAACAACACCCCGAGGTAGGATGTGCTGATCCCGAATTGAATAGAAAGACCCCACTCACCCAAAGAAATCAAAATGAAAGCTATTTGTTTTGTAAGTTTTGTATTTGTAAGCTAATATTTGTAAGAAGCCTGAAATGGTTGAGGATGTGTCCTCCACAATGGTGGTAGCATTGTAACCCACAGCAGCCCCATGGGTGCGGCGGGGGCTGGTCAGTGAGCTGTGAGTTATCAAGGATGTGTAAAAAGGGGTTATCAAGGATGTGTAATAAAAAGGGGGGTGCGGTGGGCACACTTGGTGTGTCCTGTCAGTAGCTATGGTGGGTAGAGAGGAGCATATATATGTCTCTGGTCCCCCCGGTTCAGTGGGTTTAGAGTGGGATTGTGGTTGGTCTGCTTCTGCTGCTTCTGCTGCTTCTGCTGCTGCTGCTGGCTGTCCATCTATCCATCCATCAATGGATCGATACAGTGGACATGGATGGACGGACGGATGGACGGACGGATGGACGGATGTTGGTCCCACTCCTCCCAGAGCCGTTGCCTGCGCTCCGCACCCAAGTGATTGGAATGTTGCGATCGCTATTTATGTGCCCAGATTGTCCGAGCCTTTTACCTTATGGAGAGGAAAAAAAAAAATGAAACCTGGTGAGAAAGTGAAGCCACCCCTGCTGCCAGAATGGTCCGCCCCTGCTGAATATTTAGGATAAAATGGTTAAAAAGCGGTTGTCTGTTGTTTTTTGCCAGCAGCTGATTTGCATATATCGGTGAGCGAGAGCTCTGATTGGCTGGCTGGAGAATGCAGAGGTGAGCTAGAGAAGGTACTGTAGACAGGCTGTAGAGAGCTGATGTGAGGTTATCCGGCGGCTCGTACTGGAGGTGCGGCTGCAACAAAAACTAGTCATCAGGAGAGATAAGGAGTTGTGAGGACTCAGGACTGGCATCTGGGTCCGGGCAATCAATTCACACCATCTTTGGACCTCACCCTAGGAAAAAGAGACTGCGCGTGTCCACGTTTAAGTGGTAAAAATGCACCACGTCCTTTTAGAAGCCGTGACTTTTGCACTGACAGAGTTCTATCTATTACACTGTTGTCAGAGATGTCAATCTAGGGGAGACCTTCACCGGAAAGATAGAAGTGAGCTTTCCCTTTGTGTAGCTTATATGACCAGGACTGACTACATCTATTCAGGACCCCTGTAATAAAATTATACCTGATACCACCTAAATAGATTCTGACCCCCTTCCCACCCCCACTAATATTAGAGGCAATTGGTCACCATGTTTTTGCTATGCAATTTGAGAGCAGCACGGCGTAGGGGCTGAGACCCTGATCCGGTGATGTGTCACTTACTGGGCTGTGTGTTTCTTTTTCAATAAAATTAGTGTTTAATCAGCTTGAAAGCATCATTACAGGACTTGGTGTCTCGTACCTTCTTGTCCTGCTGTTCTGTGTAACTCCACCCCCGCCACTGATTAGCGGCTTTCTTTTAATATGCAGTGTACACAGAAGCTGCCAATCAGTATTGTGGACAGGGTTATACATGGCTCAGCATTCTGAGCACTGCTAGGTCAGTCTGCAGCAGAGAAACCAGGGATTGTATCAGAATGACAGCAAACAGCCCAGTAAGTGACTCATCGCCGGAATCGGGGTCCCAGCCCCTACATTGTGCCGCGCTCAGATTATATAGCACAAATCTGCTGACAGATTCCCTTTAACACTATTGTCCAGGCGTCTGATATTGCTGACTTAGGGGTACTTTGCACACTACGACGTCGCAGGTGCGATGTTGGTGGGGTCATGTCGAAAGTGACGCACTTCCGGCGTCGCTCTCGACATCATAGTGTATAAAGCCTAGATGATACGATTAACGAGCGCAAAAGCGTCGTAATCGTATCATCGGTGTAGAGTCGGCGAAAACCATAATTACCTTGCTGCGACGGTCCGATGTTGTTCCTCGTTCCTGCGGCAGCACACATCGCTGTGTGTGAAGTCGCAGGAGCGAGGAACATCTGCTACCTGCGTCCCGGCCGGCAATGCGTAAGGAAGGAGGTGGGCGGGATGTTTACATCCTGCTCATCTCCGCCCCTCCGCTGCTATTGGCCGCCTGTCGTGTGACGTCGCCATGACGCCGCACGACCCGCCCCCTTAATAAGGAGGCGGATCGCCGGCCAGAGCGACGTCGCAGGACAGGTGAGTGCATGTGAAGCTGCCGTAGCGATAATGTTCGCTACGCCAGCTATCACCATGATATCGCATCTGCGACGGGGGCGGGGACTATCGCACTCGGCATCGCAGCATCGGCTTGCGATGTCGTAGTGTGTAAAGTACCCCTTAATCTCAGGACAGATCATCAATATCATCATATGGGTGGGGGTCCGACACGCCCACCATTGCCATACTGATGTTAGGTCATCAAAATGATATGCCCTGACAGCCCCTTCTATAATAGATCCCAGGTGAGAACCAGGCGTACTGACAAGATGTGCCATAAGCGTCTCCAAGATGCGGGGCCCTCCCTGCGCTGGAGCCGGCAAACGGCTGGAGTTTGGGTCAGAGATGAGGAGGGGGCAACGAATACGTGTCTCTCTCCATTCCTTTTCCTGGACTTCCGAAAACAGTAGAGCGCACATGACAATGGGTATTGACGAGTCATTCCTAACCCCAATTTAAGTCCTTGCCTTCCCCGTCCTATTCATCCTCCCCTCTAGGCCCATAGCTTACATACTAAACTAAAATAAAGAGACCACGCCAGAGGACGGAATGAATTGGCCACAGCAGCCTTTTATTTAAACATACAACATATAACCAAAATGATACCGCTAATAAGAGGGGAATGGTCCTCGAAGCCCCCAACAATTCTTTTATTGCGGGCACGGCCCAGCATAGACTTACAAGGTGGCATGACCCCTAGCCGATTATACTCCTGCGCAGAGGCACTCGCTGCAAAACGAGCTGTCTGATTTTTTACCGCACCCCCACGGGCTCCCCCTTCACCACCTGTGTGGCGTTCTGCCGTCTTCCATTCCATTGAATCCACCTGGGGAGCCCAGAGCCTTTTGATCTCCCCCCCATCTAACCACCGTGAGATCACATTCCCAACTTGGAGGACCCTCCACTCCACCTGCCGCCGCTGTGACAAGAATTAAAGAAACTAATAGGTCAAAAGTACACCCCAACCTAAATCTCAGTTCTGATTGTAACCTAAACATATATACCTGTACGAATAAATGAAAGCCCATACGTAGCCGCTCAGACCTCCTCACCATGTACTGGCACCGCACTAAAAGGGAGGGTGGCTGGGTGTTTAATTGTAGGCTGCCTTAAATGGCTGCCCTACGCTAATGGCTTCCCCTATTTATACCCCTAATTCACTACGCCGCCTCGTTGGGATCTCCCCGCCTTTGTTTTTATCCCTTATTTCCCTAATCCTAGCAAAGCCCCCTAAACCCCACATTATTTGAAAATTCCCCTATACTTGAAAACCCCCCAAGCCCAGCATTATTTAACACTTTCATTCCCTGTCCAACCCTGTCAGGGCAGCCTCCCCCTAGGCTGTGGCCGAAGTCCGGCCTTACTGAACTCTAGTGACACAGAGATGTCTGACCCTTTTCTGTGTTAATGTAGTGGTGAGCAGTGCCCGGCACATCGGGAGCCTTCCCGCCGGACCCCGACTGATGTGCACTTTATTATGGGACACAAGACTGTAACAACACCCCGAGGTAGGATGTGCTGATCCCGAATTGAATAGAAAGACCCCACTCACCCAAAGAAATCAAAATGAAAGCTATTTGTTTTGTAAGTTTTGTATTTGTAAGCTAATATTTGTAAGAAGCCTGAAATGGTTGAGGATGTGTCCTCCACAATGGTGGTAGCATTGTAACCCACAGCAGCCCCATGGGTGCGGCGGGGGCTGGTCAGTGAGCTGTGAGTTATCAAGGATGTGTAAAAAGGGGTTATCAAGGATGTGTAATAAAAAGGGGGGTGCGGTGGGCACACTTGGTGTGTCCTGTCAGTAGCTATGGTGGGTAGAGAGGAGCATATATATGTCTCTGGTCCCCCCGGTTCAGTGGGTTTAGAGTGGGATTGTGGTTGGTCTGCTTCTTCTGCTGCTTCTGCTGCTTCTGCTGCTTCTGCTGCTTCTGCTGCTTCTGCTGCTTCAATGGATCGATACAGTGGACATGGATGGACGGACGGATGGACGGACGGATGGACGGATGTTGGTCCCACTCGTCCCAGAGCCGTTGCCTGCGCTCCGCACCCAAGTGATTGGAATGTTGCGATCGCTATTTATGTGCCCAGATTGTCCGAGCCTTTTACCTTATGGAGAGGAAAAAAAAAAATGAAACCTGGTGAGAAAGTGAAGCCACCCCTGCTGCCAGAATGGTCCGCCCCTGCTGAATATTTAGGATAAAATGGTTAAAAAGCGGTTGTCTGTTGTTTTTTGCCAGCAGCTGATTTGCATATATCGGTGAGCGAGAGCTCTGATTGGCTGGCTGGAGAATGCAGAGGTGAGCTAGAGAAGGTACTGTAGACAGGCTGTAGAGAGCTGATGTGAGGTTATCCGGCGGCTCGTACTGGAGGTGCGGCTGCAACAAAAACTAGTCATCAGGAGAGATAAGGAGTTGTGAGGACTCAGGACTGGCATCTGGGTCC
The DNA here is from genome assembly GCF_048569485.1 of Anomaloglossus baeobatrachus. Taxonomy (NCBI): domain Eukaryota; kingdom Metazoa; phylum Chordata; class Amphibia; order Anura; family Aromobatidae; genus Anomaloglossus; species Anomaloglossus baeobatrachus. Next base: position 899,917,222 of record NC_134353.1, on the reverse strand, counting down.
GGGCAATCAATTCACACCATCTTTGGACCTCACCCTAGGAAAAAGAGACTGCGCGTGTCCACGTTTAAGTGGTAAAAATGCACCACGTCCTTTTAGAAGCCGTGACTTTTGCACTGACAGAGTTCTATCTATTACACTGTTGTCAGAGATGTCAATCTAGGGGAGACCTTCACCGGAAAGATAGAAGTGAGCTTTCCCTTTGTGTAGCTTATATGACCAGGACTGACTACATCTATTCAGGACCCCTGTAATAAAATTATACCTGATACCACCTAAATAGATTCTGACCCCCTTCCCACCCCCACTAATATTAGAGGCAATTGGTCACCATGTTTTTGCTATGCAATTTGAGAGCAGCACGGCGTAGGGGCTGAGACCCTGATCCGGTGATGTGTCACTTACTGGGCTGTGTGTTTCTTTTTCAATAAAATTAGTGTTTAATCAGCTTGAAAGCATCATTACAGGACTTGGTGTCTCGTACCTTCTTGTCCTGCTGTTCTGTGTAACTCCACCCCCGCCACTGATTAGCGGCTTTCTTTTAATATGCAGTGTACACAGAAGCTGCCAATCAGTATTGTGGACAGGGTTATACATGGCTCAGCATTCTGAGCACTGCTAGGTCAGTCTGCAGCAGAGAAACCAGGGATTGTATCAGAATGACAGCAAACAGCCCAGTAAGTGACTCATCGCCGGAATCGGGGTCCCAGCCCCTACATTGTGCCGCGCTCAGATTATATAGCACAAATCTGCTGACAGATTCCCTTTAACACTATTGTCCAGGCGTCTGATATTGCTGACTTAGGGGTACTTTGCACACTACGACGTCGCAGGTGCGATGTTGGTGGGGTCATGTCGAAAGTGACGCACTTCCGGCGTCGCTCTCGACATCATAGTGTATAAAGCCTAGATGATACGATTAACGAGCGCAAAAGCGTCGTAATCGTATCATCGGTGTAGAGTCGGCGAAAACCATAATTACCTTGCTGCGACGGTCCGATGTTGTTCCTCGTTCCTGCGGCAGCACACATCGCTGTGTGTGAAGTCGCAGGAGCGAGGAACATCTGCTACCTGCGTCCCGGCCGGCAATGCGTAAGGAAGGAGGTGGGCGGGATGTTTACATCCTGCTCATCTCCGCCCCTCCGCTGCTATTGGCCGCCTGTCGTGTGACGTCGCCATGACGCCGCACGACCCGCCCCCTTAATAAGGAGGCGGATCGCCGGCCAGAGCGACGTCGCAGGACAGGTGAGTGCATGTGAAGCTGCCGTAGCGATAATGTTCGCTACGCCAGCTATCACCATGATATCGCATCTGCGACGGGGGCGGGGACTATCGCACTCGGCATCGCAGCATCGGCTTGCGATGTCGTAGTGTGTAAAGTACCCCTTAATCTCAGGACAGATCATCAATATCATCATATGGGTGGGGGTCCGACACGCCCACCATTGCCATACTGATGTTAGGTCATCAAAATTATATGCCCTGACAGCCCCTTCTATAATAGATCCCAGGTGAGAACCAGGCGTACTGACAAGATGTGCCATAAGCGTCTCCAAGATGCGGGCCCCTCCCTGCGCTGGAGCCGGCAAACGGCTGGAGTTTGGGTCAGAGATGAGGAGGGGGCAACGAATACGTGTCTCTCTCCATTCCTTTTCCTGGACTTCCGAAAACAGTAGAGCGCACATGACAATGGGTATTGACGAGTCATTCCTAACCCCGATTTAAGTCCTTGCCTTCCCCGTCCTATTCATCCTCCCCTCTAGGCCCATAGCTTACATACTAAACTAAAATAAAGAGACCACGCCAGAGGACGGAATGAATTGGCCACAGCAGCCTTTTATTTAAACATACAACATATAACCAAAATGATACCGCTAATAAGAGGGGAATGGTCCTCGAAGCCCCCAACAATTCTTTTATTGCGGGCACGGCCCAGCATAGACTTACAAGGTGGCATGACCCCTAGCCGATTATACTCCTGCTCAGAGGCACTCGCTGCAAAACGAGCTGTCTGATTTTTTACCGCACCCCCACGGGCTCCCCCTTCACCACCTGTGTGGCGTTCTGCCGTCTTCCATTCCATTGAATCCACCTGGGGAGCCCAGAGCCTTTTGATCCCCCCCCCCATCTAACCACCGTGAGATCACATTCCCAACTTGGAGGACCCTCCACTCCACCTGCCGCCGCTGTGACAAGAATTAAAGAAGAAACTAATAGGTCAAAAGTACACCCCAACCTAAATCTCAGTTCTGATTGTAACCTAAACATATATACCTGTACGAATAAATGAAAGCCCATACGTAGCCGCTCAGACCTCCTCACCATGTACTGGCACCGCACTAAAAGGGAGGGTGGCTGGGTGTTTAATTGTAGGCTGCCTTAAATGGCTGCCCTACGCTAATGGCTTCCCCTATTTATACCCCTAATTCACTACGCCGCCTCGTTGGGATCTCCCCGCCTTTGTTTTTATCCCTTATTTCCCTAATCCTAGCAAAGCCCCCTAAACCCCACATTATTTGAAAATTCCCCTATACTTGAAAACCCCCCAAGCCCAGCATTATTTAACACTTTCATTCCCTGTCCAACCCTGTCAGGGCAGCCTCCCCCTAGGCTGTGGCCGAAGTCCGGCCTTACTGAACTCTAGTGACACAGAGATGTCTGACCCTTTTCTGTGTTAATGTAGTGGTGAGCAGTGCCCGGCACATCGGGAGCCTTCCCGCCGGACCCCGACTGATGTGCACTTTATTATGGGACACAAGACTGTAACAACACCCCGAGGTAGGATGTGCTGATCCCGAATTGAATAGAAAGACCCCACTCACCCAAAGAAATCAAAATGAAAGCTATTTGTTTTGTAAGTTTTGTATTTGTAAGCTAATATTTGTAAGAAGCCTGAAATGGTTGAGGATGTGTCCTCCACAATGGTGGTAGCATTGTAACCCACAGCAGCCCCATGGGTGCGGCGGAGGCTGGTCAGTGAGCTGTGAGTTATCAAGGATGTGTAAAAAGGGGTTATCAAGGATGTGTAATAAAAAGGGGGGTGCGGTGGGCACACTTGGTGTGTCCTGTCAGTAGCTATGGTGGGTAGAGAGGAGCATATATATGTCTCTGGTCCCCCCGGTTCAGTGGGTTTAGAGTGGGATTGTGGTTGGTCTGCTTCTGCTGCTTCTGCTGCTTCTGCTGCTGCTGCTGCTGCTGCTGCTGCTGCTGCTGGCTGTCCATCTATCCATCCATCAATGGATCGATACAGTGGACATGGATGGACGGACGGATGGACGGACGGATGGACGGATGTTGGTCCCACTCCTCCCAGAGCCGTTGCCTGCGCTCCGCACCCAAGTGATTGGAATGTTGCGATCGCTATTTATGTGCCCAGATTGTCCGAGCCTTTTACCTTATGGAGAGGAAAAAAAAAAATGAAACCTGGTGAGAAAGTGAAGCCACCCCTGCTGCCAGAATGGTCCGCCCCTGCTGAATATTTAGGATAAAATGGTTAAAAAGCGGTTGTCTGTTGTTTTTTGCCAGCAGCTGATTTGCATATATCGGTGAGCGAGAGCTCTGATTGGCTGGCTGGAGAATGCAGAGGTGAGCTAGAGAAGGTACTGTAGACAGGCTGTAGAGAGCTGATGTGAGGTTATCCGGCGGCTCGTACTGGAGGTGCGGCTGCAACAAAAACTAGTCATCAGGAGAGATAAGGAGTTGTGAGGACTCAGGACTGGCATCTGGGTCCGGGCAATCAATTCACACCATCTTTGGACCTCACCCTAGGAAAAAGAGACTGCGCGTGTCCACGTTTAAGTGGTAAAAATGCACCACGTCCTTTTAGAAGCCGTGACTTTTGCACTGACAGAGTTCTATCTATTACACTGTTGTCAGAGATGTCAATCTAGGGGAGACCTTCACCGGAAAGATAGAAGTGAGCTTTCCCTTTGTGTAGCTTATATGACCAGGACTGACTACATCTATTCAGGACCCCTGTAATAAAATTATACCTGATACCACCTAAATAGATTCTGACCCCCTTCCCACCCCCACTAATATTAGAGGCAATTGGTCACCATGTTTTTGCTATGCAATTTGAGAGCAGCACGGCGTAGGGGCTGAGACCCTGATCCGGTGATGTGTCACTTACTGGGCTGTGTGTTTCTTTTTCAATAAAATTAGTGTTTAATCAGCTTGAAAGCATCATTACAGGACTTGGTGTCTCGTACCTTCTTGTCCTGCTGTTCTGTGTAACTCCACCCCCGCCACTGATTAGCGGCTTTCTTTTAATATGCAGTGTACACAGAAGCTGCCAATCAGTATTGTGGACAGGGTTATACATGGCTCAGCATTCTGAGCACTGCTAGGTCAGTCTGCAGCAGAGAAACCAGGGATTGTATCAGAATGACAGCAAACAGCCCAGTAAGTGACTCATCGCCGGAATCGGGGTCCCAGCCCCTACATTGTGCCGCGCTCAGATTATATAGCACAAATCTGCTGACAGATTCCCTTTAACACTATTGTCCAGGCGTCTGATATTGCTGACTTAGGGGTACTTTGCACACTACGACGTCGCAGGTGCGATGTTGGTGGGGTCATGTCGAAAGTGACGCACTTCCGGCGTCGCTCTCGACATCATAGTGTATAAAGCCTAGATGATACGATTAACGAGCGCAAAAGCGTCGTAATCGTATCATCGGTGTAGAGTCGGCGAAAACCATAATTACCTTGCTGCGACGGTCCGATGTTGTTCCTCGTTCCTGCGGCAGCACACATCGCTGTGTGTGAAGTCGCAGGAGCGAGGAACATCTGCTACCTGCGTCCCGGCCGGCAATGCGTAAGGAAGGAGGTGGGCGGGATGTTTACATCCTGCTCATCTCCGCCCCTCCGCTGCTATTGGCCGCCTGTCGTGTGACGTCGCCATGACGCCGCACGACCCGCCCCCTTAATAAGGAGGCGGATCGCCGGCCAGAGCGACGTCGCAGGACAGGTGAGTGCATGTGAAGCTGCCGTAGCGATAATGTTCGCTACGCCAGCTATCACCATGATATCGCATCTGCGACGGGGGCGGGGACTATCGCACTCGGCATCGCAGCATCGGCTTGCGATGTCGTAGTGTGTAAAGTACACCTTAATCTCAGGACAGATCATCAATATCATCATATGGGTGGGGGTCCGACACGCCCACCATTGCCATACTGATGTTAGGTCATCAAAATTATATGCCCTGACAGCCCCTTCTATAATAGATCCCAGGTGAGAACCAGGCGTACTGACAAGATGTGCCATAAGCGTCTCCAAGATGCGGGGCCCTCCCTGCGCTGGAGCCGGCAAACGGCTGGAGTTTGGGTCAGAGATGAGGAGGGGGCAACGAATACGTGTCTCTCTCCATTCCTTTTCCTGGACTTCCGAAAACAGTAGAGCGCACATGACAATGGGTATTGACGAGTCATTCCTAACCCCGATTTAAGTCCTTGCCTTCCCCGTCCTATTCATCCTCCCCTCTAGGCCCATAGCTTACATACTAAACTAAAATAAAGAGACCACGCCAGAGGACGGAATGAATTGGCCACAGCAGCCTTTTATTTAAACATACAACATATAACCAAAATGATACCGCTAATAAGAGGGGAATGGTCCTCGAAGCCCCCAACAATTCTTTTATTGCGGGCACGGCCCAGCATAGACTTACAAGGTGGCATGACCCCTAGCCGATTATACTCCTGCGCAGAGGCACTCGCTGCAAAACGAGCTGTCTGATTTTTTACCGCACCCCCACGGGCTCCCCCTTCACCACCTGTGTGGCGTTCTGCCGTCTTCCATTCCATTGAATCCACCTGGGGAGCCCAGAGCCTTTTGATCTCCCCCCCATCTAACCACCGTGAGATCACATTCCCAACTTGGAGGACCCTCCACTCCACCTGCCGCCGCTGTGACAAGAATTAAAGAAACTAATAGGTCAAAAGTACACCCCAACCTAAATCTCAGTTCTGATTGTAACCTAAACATATATACCTGTACGAATAAATGAAAGCCCATACGTAGAGGCTCAGACCTCCTCACCATGTACTGGCACCGCACTAAAAGGGAGGGTGGCTGGGTGTTTAATTGTAGGCTGCCTTAAATGGCTGCCCTACGCTAATGGCTTCCCCTATTTATACCCCTAATTCACTACGCCGCCTCGTTGGGATCTCCCCGCCTTTGTTTTTATCCCTTATTTCCCTAATCCTAGCAAAGCCCCCTAAACCCCACATTATTTGAAAATTCCCCTATACTTGAAAACCCCCCAAGCCCAGCATTATTTAACACTTTCATTCCCTGTCCAACCCTGTCAGGGCAGCCTCCCCCTAGGCTGTGGCCGAAGTCCGGCCTTACTGAACTCTAGTGACACAGAGATGTCTGACCCTTTTCTGTGTTAATGTAGTGGTGAGCAGTGCCCGGCACATCGGGAGCCTTCCCGCCGGACCCCGACTGATGTGCACTTTATTATGGGACACAAGACTGTAACAACACCCCGAGGTAGGATGTGCTGATCCCGAATTGAATAGAAAGACCCCACTCACCCAAAGAAATCAAAATGAAAGCTATTTGTTTTGTAAGTTTTGTATTTGTAAGCTAATATTTGTAAGAAGCCTGAAATGGTTGAGGATGTGTCCTCCACAATGGTGGTAGCATTGTAACCCACAGCAGCCCCATGGGTGCGGCGGGGGCTGGTCAGTGAGCTGTGAGTTATCAAGGATGTGTAAAAAGGGGTTATCAAGGATGTGTAATAAAAAGGGGGGTGCGGTGGGCACACTTGGTGTGTCCTGTCAGTAGCTATGGTGGGTAGAGAGGAGCATATATATGTCTCTGGTCCCCCCGGTTCAGTGGGTTTAGAGTGGGATTGTGGTTGGTCTGCTTCTGCTGCTTCTGCTGCTGCTGCTGCTGCTGCTGCTGCTGCTGCTGCTGCTGCTGGCTGTCCATCTATCCATCCATCAATGGATCGATACAGTGGACATGGATGGACGGACGGATGGACGGACGGATGGACGGATGTTGGTCCCACTCCTCCCAGAGCCGTTGCCTGCGCTCCGCACCCAAGTGATTGGAATGTTGCGATCGCTATTTATGTGCCCAGATTGTCCGAGCCTTTTACCTTATGGAGAGGAAAAAAAAAATGAAACCTGGTGAGAAAGTGAAGCCACCCCTGCTGCCAGAATGGTCCGCCCCTGCTGAATATTTAGGATAAAATGGTTAAAAAGCGGTTGTCTGTTGTTTTTTGCCAGCAGCTGATTTGCATATATCGGTGAGCGAGAGCTCTGATTGGCTGGCTGGAGAATGCAGAGGTGAGCTAGAGAAGGTACTGTAGACAGGCTGCAGAGAGCTGATGTGAGGTTATCCGGCGGCTCGTACTGGAGGTGCGGCTGCAACAAAAACTAGTCATCAGGAGAGATAAGGAGTTGTGAGGACTCAGGACTGGCATCTGGGTCCGGGCAATCAATTCACACCATCTTTGGACCTCACCCTAGGAAAAAGAGACTGCGCGTGTCCACGTTTAAGTGGTAAAAATGCACCACGTCCTTTTAGAAGCCGTGACTTTTGCACTGACAGAGTTCTATCTATTACACTGTTGTCAGAGATGTCAATCTAGGGGAGACCTTCACCGGAAAGATAGAAGTGAGCTTTCCCTTTGTGTAGCTTATATGACCAGGACTGACTACATCTATTCAGGACCCCTGTAATAAAATTATACCTGATACCACCTAAATAGATTCTGACCCCCTTCCCACCCCCACTAATATTAGAGGCAATTGGTCACCATGTTTTTGCTATGCAATTTGAGAGCAGCACGGCGTAGGGGCTGAGACCCTGATCCGGTGATGTGTCACTTACTGGGCTGTGTGTTTCTTTTTCAATAAAATTAGTGTTTAATCAGCTTGAAAGCATCATTACAGGACTTGGTGTCTCGTACCTTCTTGTCCTGCTGTTCTGTGTAACTCCACCCCCGCCACTGATTAGCGGCTTTCTTTTAATATGCAGTGTACACAGAAGCTGCCAATCAGTATTGTGGACAGGGTTATACATGGCTCAGCATTCTGAGCACTGCTAGGTCAGTCTGCAGCAGAGAAACCAGGGATTGTATCAGAATGACAGCAAACAGCCCAGTAAGTGACTCATCGCCGGAATCGGGGTCCCAGCCCCTACATTGTGCCGCGCTCAGATTATATAGCACAAATCTGCTGACAGATTCCCTTTAACACTATTGTCCAGGCGTCTGATATTGCTGACTTAGGGGTACTTTGCACACTACGACGTCGCAGGTGCGATGTTGGTGGGGTCATGTCGAAAGTGACGCACTTCCGGCGTCGCTCTCGACATCATAGTGTATAAAGCCTAGATGATACGATTAACGAGCGCAAAAGCGTCGTAATCGTATCATCGGTGTAGAGTCGGCGAAAACCATAATTACCTTGCTGCGACGGTCCGATGTTGTTCCTCGTTCCTGCGGCAGCACACATCGCTGTGTGTGAAGTCGCAGGAGCGAGGAACATCTGCTACCTGCGTCCCGGCCGGCAATGCGTAAGGAAGGAGGTGGGCGGGATGTTTACATCCTGCTCATCTCCGCCCCTCCGCTGCTATTGGCCGCCTGTCGTGTGACGTCGCCATGACGCCGCACGACCCGCCCCCTTAATAAGGAGGCGGATCGCCGGCCAGAGCGACGTCGCAGGACAGGTGAGTGCATGTGAAGCTGCCGTAGCGATAATGTTCGCTACGCCAGCTATCACCATGATATCGCATCTGCGACGGGGGCGGGGACTATCGCACTCGGCATCGCAGCATCGGCTTGCGATGTCGTAGTGTGTAAAGTACCCCTTAATCTCAGGACAGATCATCAATATCATCATATGGGTGGGGGTCCGACACGCCCACCATTGCCATACTGATGTTAGGTCATCAAAATTATATGCCCTGACAGCCCCTTCTATAATAGATCCCAGGTGAGAACCAGGCGTACTGACAAGATGTGCCATAAGCGTCTCCAAGATGCGGGGCCCTCCCTGCGCTGGAGCCGGCAAACGGCTGGAGTTTGGGTCAGAGATGAGGAGGGGGCAACGAATACGTGTCTCTCTCCATTCCTTTTCCTGGACTTCCGAAAACAGTAGAGCGCACATGACAATGGGTATTGACGAGTCATTCCTAACCCCGATTTAAGTCCTTGCCTTCCCCGTCCTATTCATCCTCCCCTCTAGGCCCATAGCTTACATACTAAACTAAAATAAAGAGACCACGCCAGAGGACGGAATGAATTGGCCACAGCAGCCTTTTATTTAAACATACAACATATAACCAAAATGATACCGCTAATAAGAGGGGAATGGTCCTCGAAGCCCCCAACAATTCTTTTATTGCGGGCACGGCCCAGCATAGACTTACAAGGTGGCATGACCCCTAGCCGATTATACTCCTGCGCAGAGGCACTCGCTGCAAAACGAGCTGTCTGATTTTTTACCGCACCCCCACGGGCTCCCCCTTCACCACCTGTGTGGCGTTCTGCCGTCTTCCATTCCATTGAATCCACCTGGGGAGCCCAGAGCCTTTTGATCTCCCCCCCATCTAACCACCGTGAGATCACATTCCCAACTTGGAGGACCCTCCACTCCACCTGCCGCCGCTGTGACAAGAATTAAAGAAACTAATAGGTCAAAAGTACACCCCAACCTAAATCTCAGTTCTGATTGTAACCTAAACATATATACCTGTACGAATAAATGAAAGCCCATACGTAGCCGCTCAGACCTCCTCACCATGTACTGGCACCGCACTAAAAGGGAGGGTGGCTGGGTGTTTAATTGTAGGCTGCCTTAAATGGCTGCCCTACGCTAATGGCTTCCCCTATTTATACCCCTAATTCACTACGCCGCCTCGTTGGGATCTCCCCGCCTTTGTTTTTATCCCTTATTTCCCTAATCCTAGCAAAGCCCCCTAAACCCCACATTATTTGAAAATTCCCCTATACTTGAAAACCCCCCAAGCCCAGCATTATTTAACACTTTCATTCCCTGTCCAACCCTGTCAGGGCAGCCTCCCCCTAGGCTGTGGCCGAAGTCCGGCCTTACTGAACTCTAGTGACACAGAGATGTCTGACCCTTTTCTGTGTTAATGTAGTGGTGAGCAGTGCCCGGCACATCGGGAGCCTTCCCGCCGGACCCCGACTGATGTGCACTTTATTATGGGACACAAGACTGTAACAACACCCCGAGGTAGGATGTGCTGATCCCGAATTGAATAGAAAGACCCCACTCACCCAAAGAAATCAAAATGAAAGCTATTTGTTTTGTAAGTTTTGTATTTGTAAGCTAATATTTGTAAGAAGCCTGAAATGGTTGAGGATGTGTCCTCCACAATGGTGGTAGCATTGTAACCCACAGCAGCCCCATGGGTGCGGCGGGGGCTGGTCAGTGAGCTGTGAGTTATCAAGGATGTGTAAAAAGGGGTTATCAAGGATGTGTAATAAAAAGGGGGGTGCGGTGGGCACACTTGGTGTGTCCTGTCAGTAGCTATGGTGGGTAGAGAGGAGCATATATATGTCTCTGGTCCCCCCGGTTCAGTGGGTTTAGAGTGGGATTGTGGTTGGTCTGCTTCTGCTGCTTCTGCTGCTGCTGCTGCTGCTGCTGCTTCTGCTGCTTCTGCTGCTGCTGCTGCTTCTGGCTGTCCATCTATCCATCCATCAATGGATCGATACAGTGGACATGGATGGACGGACGGATGGACGGACGGATGGACGGATGTTGGTCCCACTCCTCCCAGAGCCATTGCCTGCACTCCGCACCCAAGTGATTGGAATGTTGCGATCGCTATTTATAGATTGTCCGAGCCTTTTACCTTATGGAGAGGGGGAAAAAAAAAAAAAAAAAAAAAAAAAAAAAAAAAAAAAAAAAATGAAACCTGGTGAGAAAGTGAAGCCACCCCTGCTGCCAGAATGGTCCGCCCCTGCTGAATATTTAGGATAAAATGGTTAAAAAGCGGTTGTCTGTTGTTTTTTGCCAGCAGCTGATTTGCATATATCGGTGAGCGAGAGCTCTGATTGGCTGGCTGGAGAATGCAGAGGTGAGCTAGAGAAGGTACTGTAGACAGGCTGCAGAGAGCTGATGTGAGGTTATCCGGCGGCTCGTACTGGAGGTGCGGCTGCAACAAAAACTAGTCATCAGGAGACATAAGGAGTTGTGAGGACTCAGGACTGGCATCTGGGTCCGGGCAATCAATTCACACCATCTTTGGACCTCACCCTAGGAAAAAGAGACTGCGCGTGTCCACGTTTAAGTGGTAAAAATGCACCACGTCCTTCTAGAAGCCGTGACTTTTGCACCGACAGAGTTCTATCTATTACACTGTTGTCAGAGATGTCAATCTAGGGGAGACCTTCACCGGAAAGATAGAAGTGAGCTTTCCCTTTGTGTAGCTTATATGACCAGGACTGACTACATCTATTCAGGACCCCTGTAATAAAATTATACCTGATACCACCTAAATAGATTCTGACCCCCTTCCCACCCCCCCACCCCACCCCCACTTATATTAGAGGCAATTGGTCACCATGTTTTTGCTATGCAATTTGAGAGCAGCACGGCGTAGGGGCTGAGACCCTGATCCGGTGATGTGTCACTTACTGGGCTGTGTGTTTCTTTTTCAATAAAATTAGTGTTTAATCAGCTTGAAAGGATCATTACAGGACTTGGTGTCTCGTACCTTCTTGTCCTGCTGTTCTGTGTAACTCCACCCCCCGCCACTGATTAGCGGCTTTCTTTTAATATGCAGTGTACACAGAAGGTGCCAATCAGTATTGTGGACAGGGTTATACATGGCTCAGCATTCTGAGCACTGCTAGGTCAGTCTGCAGCAGAGAAACCAGGGATTGTATCAGAATGACAGCAAACAGCCCAGTAAGTGACTCATCGCCGGAATCGGGGTCCCAGCCCCTACATTGTGCCGCGCTCAGATTATATAGCACAAATCTGCTGACAGATTCCCTTTAACACTATTGTCCAGGCGTCTGATATTGCTGATTAGGGGTACTTTGCACACTACGACGTCGCAGGTGCGATGTTGGTGGGGTCATGTCGAAAGTGACGCACTTCCGGCGTCGCTCTCGACATCATAGTGTATAAAGCCTAGATGATACGATTAACGAGCGCAAAAGCGTCGTAATCGTATCATCGGTGTAGAGTCGGCGAAAACCATAATTACCTTGCTGCGACGGTCCGATGTTGTTCCTCGTTCCTGCGGCAGCACACATCGCTGTGTGTGAAGTCGCAGGAGCGAGGAACATCTGCTACCTGCGTCCCGGCCGGCAATGCGTAAGGAAGGAGGTGGGCGGGATGTTTACATCCTGCTCATCTCCGCCCCTCCGCTGCTATTGGCCGCCTGTCGTGTGACGTCGCCATGACGCCGCACGACCCGCCCCCTTAATAAGGAGGCGGATCGCCGGCCAGAGCGACGTCGCAGGACAGGTGAGTGCATGTGAAGCTGCCGTAGCGATAATGTTCGCTACGCCAGCTATCACCATGATATCGCATCTGCGACGGGGGCGGGGACTATCGCACTCGGCATCGCAGCATCGGCTTGCGATGTCGTAGTGTGTAAAGTACCCCTTAATCTCAGGACAGATCATCAATATCATCACATGGGTGGGGGTCCGACACGCCCACCATTGCCATACTGATGTTAGGTCATCAAAATTATATGCCCTGACAGCCCCTTCTATAATAGATCCCAGGAGAGAACCAGGCGTACTGACAAGATGTGCCATAAGCGTCTCCAAGATGCGGGCCCCTCCCTGCGCTGGAGCCGGCAAACGGCTGGAGTTTGGGTCAGAAATGAGGAGGGGGCAACGAATACGTGTCTCTCTCCATTCCTTTTCCTGGACTTCCGAAAACAGTAGAGCGCACATGACAATGGGTATTGACGAGTCATTCCTAACCCCAATTTAAGTCCTTGCCTCCCCCGTCCTATTGATCCTCCCCTCTAGGCCCATGCCGGCTCCTCTTCCTCTCCTCTTCCCCTTACGTTCGGGGTTCCTCAGGGTTCAGTCCTAGGCCCCCTCCTGTTCTCTCTATACACAGCCCCTATTGGACAAACCATCAGCAGATTTGGTTTCCAGTACCATCTCTATGCTGATGACACCCAACTGTACACATCTTCCCCTGACATCACCTTTGCACTATTACAAAATACTACCAATTTTCTGTCTGCTGTCTCCAATATCATGTCCTCCCTCTATCTAAAACTGAACCTATCAAAAACTGAACTTCTCCTGTTTCCTCCCTCTCCTAACCTTCCGAAACCCAATATTACCATTTCTGTGTGTGGCTTTACCATTACGCCCCAGCAGCACGCCCGCTGTCTTGTGGTTATATTTGACTCTGATCTCTCCTTCACTCCCCACATTTGTTCACTTGCTCGTTCTTGTCAATTCCACCTCAAAAACATCTCGAGAATTCGACCTTTTCTTACCGTTGACTCTACAAAAACTCTTACTGTCGCTCTCATTCATTCTCGCCTGGATTATTGCATTTCTTTACTAATTGGTCTCTCTGTTACTAAACTCTCCCCTCTCTAATCCATTGAGAATGCCGCAGCCAGGATCATTTTCCTCTGCAACCGCTTCAGTGATGCCTCTGCTCTTTGCCAGTCATTGCACTGGTTGCCCATCCCCTACAGAATCCAATATAAACTTATCACTCTTACTCACAAAGCTCTCCACGGTTCCGCACCATCCTACATCTCCTCCCTCATCTCTGTCTAGCAGACCTGTCACTGACTTCAATGACCGCCGCCTTTAAGCCAAGTTATGTGGGAGCCCGTGACGTCCCTGTCGCGGGCGGGGAGGGCGCCTCCTCTGCGCTCTCGCTAACGCTCGGGTCTGGCGCTGCTGCGACTGCTGCTCGGTGGCTCGAGCGGTGGGCCAGGTCATCATAGTATCATAGTATCATAGTTTTTAAGGTTGAAGGGAGACTCTAAGTCCATCTAGTTCAACCTGTAGCCTAACATGTTGATCCAGAGGAAGGCAAAAAAAACCCAATGTGGCAAACAAGTTCCAATGGGGAAAAAATTTCCTTCCTGACTCCACATCCGGCAATCAGACTAGTTCCCTGGATCAATACCCTGTCATAAAATCTAATATACATAACTGGTAATATTAAATTTTTCAAGAAAGGCGTCCAGGCTCTGCTTAAATGTTAGTAGTGAATCACTCATTACAACATCATGCGGCAGAGAGTTCCATAGTCTCACTGCTCGTACAGTAAAGAATCCTCGTCTGTGATTATGATTAAACCTTCTTTCCTCAAGACGTAGCGGATGCCCCCGTGTTCCAGTCGCAGGCCTAGGTGTAAAAATATCTTTGGAAAGGTCTCTGTACTGTCCCCTCATATATTTATATATTGTGATTAGATCCCCCCTAAGCCTTCGTTTTTCCAAACTAAATAACCCCAAGTTTAATAACCTGTCTTGGTATTGCAGCCCCCCCATTCCTCTAATAATCTTGGTGGCTCTTCTCTGCACCCTCTCCAGTTCAGCTATGTCCTTCTTATATATCGGTGACCAGAATTGTACACAGTATTCTACGTGCGGTCGCACTAGTGACTTGTACAGAGGTAGAACTATATTTTTTTCATGAACACTTATACCTTTTTTAATACATCCCATTATTTTATTAGCCCTGGCAGCAGCTGCCTGACACTGGCCACTAAAGTGAAGTTTACCATCCACCCATACACCCAAGTCTTTTTCTGTGTCTGTGTTACTCAGTGTTCTACAATTAAGTACATAATCATAAATGTTATTTCCTCTACCCAAGTGCATGACCTTACATTTATCTATATTAAACTTCAATTGCCACTTCTCAGCCCAATCCTCCAATTTACATAAATCTCCCTGTAATATAAAATTATCCTCCTCTGTATTGTGTGAGACTGTGACCGGGGTTATCTATGACGGCCGGTATGTCTCGCCCCGGTTGTGTTCACTCCATGATAGAAAGTAAATCCACTCTAGGGTTAATGCTGTTTCCCTACAGGCTGAAGGAAGGGTTAAATGGAAACAGGAACAAGGGCAGGTGTGCCGGGTGTGAGGGAGTGATCACAACTCCCTGAGTGCTCTGCTGGAGAGGCACATGTATTTTGTTGTGGACTTTCGTTTGGACATTAAAACCATGTGCTGTGAACCTTAATGCCTGGATCCCGTGTCTTCTGCTGCGCAGCCAACCGTTGGTACACCCCTGACCCATTTTCGCAGTCCGTTGGTACCGTTACCCATTATAGAAGTCCCTTTTGAACGGATAGGGATGGATCTGGTGGGGCCCCTCGTAAAGTCCGCTCGAGGGCACCAACACATCCTAGTGATCGTTGACTATGCCACCCGGTATCCCGAGGCGATACCTCTCAGACATACTGCAGCAAAGCTTATAGCTCGGGAGTTGTTTGCTGTGTTCTGCCGGGTGGGGTTGCCCAATGAGATCCTTACGGATCAGGGGACCCCGTTCATGTCTAAAGTGACCAAAGAGCTATGCCGGCTACTCCAGATCAAGCAGTTGCGTACGTCTGTGTATCATCCTCAAACGGACGGTTTAGTCGAGCGTTTCAATAAAACCCTGAAAACCATGCTCAAAAGGGTGATTTCAAAAGACGGGAAAGACTGGGATATGATGCTTCCCTATTTGATGTTTGCCATATGAGAGGTGCCACAGGCATCCACGGGGTTTTCGCCTTTTGAATTGTTATACGGGCGACATCCCCGGGGATTGTTGGACCTGGCAAAGGAAACATGGGAGCAAGAGCCCACCCCCCATAAAAGTGTGATTGAACACATTTTGGGTATGCAGAACCGCATAAGCGCGGTCATGCCAATTGTGAAGGAGCATGTACCGGAGGCTCGACGACAAGCCATATCGGAGGAAGTAAAGACAATGTTACGCCTGTGGGTCATCGAAAAATCCCGAAGTGAATGGGCTAGTCCGATTGTCCTAATACCAAAACCCGATGGCTCCTTAAGGTTCTGCAATGACTTTAGGAGATTGAACGAAATATCCAAGTTCGATCTCTACCCCATGCCCCGGGTGGATGAGCTGATTGATAGGCTGGGACAGGCGCGATATTTTACCACGCTCGACCTGACCAAGGGGTACTGGCAGGTGCCACTGACGGAGTCCGCCAAGGAGAAAACCGCTTTTGTTACGCCGGAGGGTCTCTTCCACTATGTTGTCTTGCCTTTTGGGTTACATGGCGCTCCGGCCACGTTCCAGAGGTTGATGGACTTAGTGCTGGAACCCCACCAGGCGTATGCATCAGCGTACCTGGATGACATCATTATTTACAGCTCCGATTGGCAGACCCACTTGGAACAGGTACAAGCGGTGGTGGACGCGCTCCGAACAGCCGGATTGACAGCCAATCCCAAGAAATGTGCATTGGGACTCACGGAAGCCCGCTACTTGGGCTACGTGATAGGCCAAGGAGTGATTAAGCCCCAAATTAACAAGGTTGAGGCGATCCAGAAGTGGCCTAGACCCCTGACCACGAAGCAGGTTAGGGCCTTCCTGGGTATCGTGGGGTACTACAGGAGGTTTGTAAAGGATTTTGCGGGACTATCAGCCCCCTTGACGGACCTTCTCAAAGGCAAGAAGTCCGTCATGGTGCGCTGGACTCCGCAGGCCGAGGACTCCTTCCGGGCCCTGAAGGAGGTCCTGTGCGGACAGCCCGTTCTTGTACACCCTGATTTCCGGAAGGAGTTCATAGTACAGACTGACGCCTCAGAGGTCGGCCTGGGGGCAGTGCTGTCTCAGGTGGTTCAGGGGGAGGAACACCCCGTCACCTTCTTAAGTAGGAAGCTCACCCCTCCCGAGCGGAATTATAGCATAGTGGAGAAGGAGTGCCTGGCGATCAAGTGGGCCTTGGAGTCCCTACGCTATTACCTGCTGGGACGGCAGTTTCGCTTGGTGACGGATCACTCTCCACTGGTCTGGATGAGGTCCGCCAAGGAACGGAATGCCCGGGTTACCCGGTGGTTCCTTTCTCTGCAGAACTTCCGGTTTACGGTTGAACATAGGGCCGGTGGGTTGCAGGGCAACGCCGATGCCTTGTCCCGCGGCCCGTGTTTGATGGCGGGAGTTCAACCCCGCACGCTTGAACTGAGGGGGGGGTATGTGAGACTGTGACCGGGGTTATCTATGACGGCCGGTATGTCTCGCCCCGGTTGTGCTCACTCCATGATAGAAAGTAAATCCACTCTAGGGTTAATGCTGTTTCCCTACAGGCTGAAGGAAGGTTTAAATGGAAACAGGAACAAGGGCAGATGTGCCGGGTGTGAGGGAGTGATCACAACTCCCTGAGTTCTCTGCTGGAGAGGCACATGTATTTTGTTGTGGACTTTCGTTTGGACATTAAAACCGTGTGCTGTGAACCTTAATGCCTGGATCCCGTGTCTTCTGCTGCGCAGCCGACCGTGCTACCTCACAATTGATTACCCTGCAGAGTTTAGTATCATCTGCAAATATTGAAATTCTACTCCGCATGCCCCCAACAAGGTCATTTATAAATATGTTGAAAAGAAGCGGGCCCAATACTGACCCCTGTGGTACCCCACTATGAACTGAGACCCAGTCCGAGTACGTACCATTAATAACCACCCTTTGTTTCCTATCACTGAGCCAGTTTTTAACCCAGTTACACATATTTTCCCCTATCCCCATTATTCTCATTTTATGTACCAACCTTTTGTGTGGCACCGTATCAAAAGCTTTTGAAAAGTCCATATACACAACATCCACTGCATTTCCCTGGTCCAGGCTTGAACTTACCTCTTCATAGAAGCTGATCAAATTAGTTTGACAGGATCGATCCCTCATAAACCCATGTTGATACTCTGTCATAAGGTTATTTTTCTTGAAATACTCCAGTATAGCATCTCTCAAGAAACCCTCAAGGATTTTACCAACCGTAGAGGTTAAACTTACCGGCCTATAATTTCCCGGCTCAGTTTTTGTCCCCTTTTTGAATATTGGCACCACATTTGCTATGCGCCAGTCCTGCGGTACCGACCCTGTTATTAAGGAATCTGAGAAGATTAAAAATAAATGGCTATCTATCACAGAACTCAATTCCTGTAGTACTCTGGGGTGTATGCCATCCGGGCCCGGAGATTTGTCAACCTTAGTGATTTCGAGGCGGCGGCGTACTTCCTGCTGGGTTAAGCAGGTAATATTCAAGGGTGAATTTATGGCATCACTGGTCATGTCATCTGCCATGGCATTTTCTTGTATAAAAACCGTAGAAAAAAAGTCATTCAGCAGGTTGGCTTTACCCTCATCCCCTTCCACCATTTCACCAAGACTATTTTTAAGGGGGCCAACACTATCGCTTTTCAGTTTTTTACTGTTTATGTAGTTAAAGAATATTTTAGGATTATTTTTACTTTCTCTCGCAATGAGTCTCTCTGTCTCAAACTTAGCTAACTTAATTTGCTTCTTACATATTTTATTTAATTTTCTATAATTATATAATGCCTCATCACTACCTACCCTCTTTAATTCTTTTAAGGCTTTCTGTTTTTCTTTTATTGCTTCCCTTACAGCTCTATTTAGCCATAGGGGTTTCCTCCTATTTCTAGCATGTTTGTTCCCATAGGGTATATTTTCTGCACAAGCCCTATTCAGGATGCTCATATAAGTCTCCCATTTGCTTTGTGTACTTTTATTACTTAGTACATCATCCCAGTTTATTGCACTAAGATCATCTCTCAACCGTTTAAAATTTGCTTTCCTGAAGTTTAGTGTCCTTGTAGCCCCTCTACTATACATCTTACTAAAGAATACATGAAAACTTATTATTTTGTGATCACTATTCCCCAAGTAACCCCCAACTTGTATATTTGATATGCGGTCTGGCCTATTGGTTAGTACAAGGTCTAGTAGTGCTCCCCCTCTTGTGGGGTCCTGTACCATTTGTGAAAGGTAATTATCTTTCATTGTTATCAAAAATCTATTTCCTTTGCTGGAACTGCAAGTTTCTGTTCCCCAATTTATATCAGGATAGTTAAAGTCCCCCATAATAATTACCTCTCCGAGACTCGTTGCTTTATCAATTTGCTTTATGAGGAGATTCTCTACCTCTTCCATAATATTTGGCGTCTTATAACACACCCCTATCAGTATTTTATTATTCATTCTCCCCCCCCCTTATCTCCACCCATAGGGACTCTACATTCTCAGTACCCTCACATATGTTGTCACGCAGGATGGGTTTTAAGGATGATTTTACATATAGACACACACCTCCCCCTCGCTTATTTGTACGGTCATTCCTGAATAGGCTATAACCCTGTAAATTAACAGCCCAGTCATAGCTCTCATCCAGCCATGTCTCTGATATCCCCACTATATCATAATTTTCTTCCAACAATATTAATTCTAATTCCTCCACCTTATTTGTGAGGCTTCGGGCATTAGTGTACATGCACGTTACGTATGACTCTGTACCTATATTCCTGCTTACTGTATTGACTGTCCTAACCCTTCCCTCCGTACCACCCCCAATTTCATTACTTGTGCCCTGGTCACTATCTGCACTACATTCCCCTTCTATAAAGTGAATACCCTCGCCCCCCATTCCTAGTTTAAACACTCCTCCAACCTTCTAGCCATTTTCTGCCCCAGCAGAGCTGCACCTTCCCCATTAAGATGCAGCCCATCCCTAGCATAGAATCTGTAGCCAACTGAAAAGTCGGCCCAATTCTCCAGGAACCCAAAACCCTCTTTCCTACACCAATTCCTGAGCCACCTGTTAACCTCCCTGATCTTTGATATGCTGGTGGCAGAGGATGGGTCCGCCTCAGCAGAAGAATCTAAGTAAGGCAGCGGAGCACCGTTGCACCGTCCCCGTTGGGACCACCAGTGTTTGTGTTTGAAAGTTCTGCTGATAATAATAAGCAAAATGAAACCGTGAAGTTCACCTGATTGTCTAACTGTGATTGGAAACCGGCCGTTGCCGGCACCGTTGTCCCCGTGGGGACCGTTTAAAAAGTTGCATGAGGAACTGCTCATGGACAAGCCCGTGAACTTGCAGGGCAACCACAAACGTTAAGTGGCATGTAAATAAGTTGTGTTACCGTTACCGTTTCCGCATTTACCGCCTCCGGAGAGGTGGGTTGGAGAGAGGGCCCACAGCAGAGCAGGCTGGGGCCCAGCCACCACAGGAACCGGTGGCTACCCTCTGGAGGGGAAGGACAGATCCCGCTCAAGTGACTTGTGCTGGACTGGGGTCAAGGGGTGCTGCCTGGGCTTTAGGGGCAGCATCAAGGCCAGGTTACTTGGGTGGGAGAGAGCGGAAACCGTAACCGTACACTGTTTGCAACGTATAAGAAATGTGCCTCCCGATGTGGGATGATGTCATAATTTGTATATATGTTACTGTTTTTTCATATCTTTTTCAGAAAAACAAAAAGGAAAATAAAACCGGTGTTGGACGGGCAGCCCGAGGACGGTCTGCGTTTTGCTAAGGGGGAATGTGACGCCCTGGGCAAGCCAGGGGTCACAGGTCACAACACCACACGCACCCCACATTCCCTGCAGGTACACCAAGCTAACCCAAAATCCGTGTTGCCTTCCTCCAGGGGCTGATGTCCACACCAGGGGGTGGGCCAGGCGGTTGGCTCCGCCCACCGAGGAGTACACAGCCCTGGAGGCGGGAAGAACCAGGCAGATAGAGTTTGGAGGAAGAAGTGGAAAGAACAGAGATGAGTTTAGGAGGAGGAAGTAGAAGGAGTAAACAGTGAGAGTAGAGACAGTGGAAAGTGACAGTTGTAAAGCCTGAAGTTGGTCCGGGTGTGTGCCCCGGACAGTGACAGCAAGGTCAGCAGACGGCGGTGATAGTCTGCAGGGGGACTGCTCGGAGGTTGCTGGAAGGACCGCGGACGGGTGGTGACCCGGCGGTACCGGAGCAGTATACGAAGAACAGTCAGCACCAGGGCAGGGGCCTTTCGGATCCCGGCAAGGCTAGGAGTCGCCATAATTTGCCAAATCCGTCAGTGAAGGGGACGTCTGTCTCCTAACAACCAAGTCCCGATTGAAGGCAACAGTCCGACCGATGAGGGGAGACACCGCCACCGCCAAGGCACCAGTTTCCCAGGGCCAGTGCCTGCGGGCAAGAGTAGAGCTCCTTCGGCCCAGCTTGAAGCCGAGGAGTGGGTAACCGGTGGGAACCCATCGCTACCAAAGAGACTTTCATAGGTGCAGGGAAGAGACCGTCACCGCTAACTGCAGGGAACATCAGCACCGTGAACCGTCCGAGGGACCCGTCCAACCAGCCGTTTGTTTACCGAGAACTGTGTTGTGTTTACTGGCTGAGTGAGTACCTCCGTGCCGTGCGGCACAGCGCTGTCCCTGCGCCCCTGCACCTCCACAGGCCCCATCCCCGCCTGTCCACCATTCCAATTCCATCACTGGGCCCCGGGATCACCAACCCCTACCCACGGAGGGGCAAAACAACAACTGGCTGCTCCATGCCATCACTCCCGGGATCCCCAGCCAGAGCAGCGGTGGTGTCCACATAATCACCACAACCGTGGGTGGCGTCACGGACAATAAACTATCCCAAAACACCAATTCCCCTTTTCACTCACGGGCGAGGAGCGCCGCTCGAGTCCCCGGGATCCGGCCCATCGCTCGAGCCACCGAGCAGCGGCAGGCCGCAGCAGCCGCGGCAGCCGGACCCGAGCAGTGGGAGAGCGCGGCGTCCCCTCCTCCGCCCGCGACATCTGCAGCGGAGCGCGGTGACGTCATCACTGCGCGCCTGCAGTGAGGTCAGAGCGAGCGACAGCAATAGACACGCCGAGGAGACCGAAGCAGCGGGGAACGAGGATAAGTGAGTATTAATCACTGTATACTACATGAGGGTGCTTACTGCTATCTGGCTCTGCACTGTGCTGTGCTGTATACATTGCTGTGCTATATACAAGGTGTATACTACATGAGGGAGGGTGCTTATGACTCGCCCACCCCAGGGCTATGGGACACCCGGTGCCGGGCTGGACTAGTCCGGTGGTAGTCAGTGGTGGCTGGGCCCGGCTCCGTGGCCCTGGTGGGTGTCAGTAGAATATGTGGCTAGGTGAATAAAGTTTGTGTTCGTGACGCCACCTGTGGTATGCGGCTATTAAGCCGCCGCTGCTGTGTGAGGCCACCGGGATGAAGTTATGGCAGCAATGGTGGTACTGCTCCCCACAGGTGGAGCAATGCCCGGGGCACAGTTGGTGCTTGTGAATGTCTATGCAGCTGAAATAACAGAGACCACTCCAAGGGTGCAGTTCAAGTTCTTTACTCACAATTCTTGTCTGGGCCCAGGGGCCCTTGGACTGCTGGGACCACTGTCAGGGACCTCCGCCGTTTCTGGGTGATTCTGAGAGTAAAACCCGGTACCCTTCTCTTTAGTGTCTCTATCTTCTGCTGTCTTCCTTAGCCTTGCCTTTGATAGGATGAACCTGGCTTGGCCTCCACTACAGCCTCCAGGCTGGGGGGTCACCTGTCGGCTGATTACCCCTTTTCTGGAAGGTCTGCTATGGGTTCTGGCCTGGGGAGTTTACAACATTCCCTGGGCCTCGGTTTTTACTGTTTGGAGATGATTTTGCACTCCTCCAGTCTCTAGGGACCGTCACCTGTTGCAGCTTGATCCCTCCACCGATGTTCTTGTGGAACAGGCCACCGCAGCTCTAAACTGCCCTGGACAGCTCTACAGACTACCCGTGGCCCTGCGACTCCTTCTATTCTCTGCGTGGTGTCACCTGGACCCTCCGAGTCCCAGGATCTTCACCAGGAAGCGTCTCTTTCTGTTTCTCAGCTCCTGACTGACTTGGAGCTCTCTTTCCTTTCTCTTCTCCTCCTTGCCTGCCTCCAGCAGGCCTCCTCCTCCTTCCCCACTTTCTCTCGTTCTCCTTCTTCAACTGCATGCTGGCTCCTCACTCTCTCACTCCCTGAGGTAGACTCACTAAACTTGACCTTCCTCTCTGTGTCTGCTCTCAGATGGCTCCTCCCACCTCCCCAGTTGCCCTGTTCTACCCTATAGGAGCAGGGATGGGTCTTACGACCCCTCCCAGCATGCAGCATGGGAGGGTTGTCTGCCACTTTCCCTGGTCCCAGTGTGTTCCTAGCAATGGGTGTAGTGTGGATTTACCAGGGGACCGGAGTTCACTCTCTTCCTCTCCCAGAATGGGGCATCACACCGCTGGATGGGGTGCAATGACCTGTGGCGACGGAAGCCTCAGGGGCGCCACACTCCCCCACAGCAAATCCCAGCACGTCCTCGGGCTGAAAAACAACAAAAACATGTGGAAGAACTGCAAAACATTTCTGTTATGAATAACAGTAAAACAGTAAACATATCTTCCCTTTATGGGAGGCACAATGATTCGAACGTTACGAACTTCTTATAAAGAAACTTCTACGTGTGCACTTCCAGTCCATTGCACGGTTCGGGCACATCCCCCATAATTCTGGTAGGGGGCACAACAGGTGCAACTATATACATTTCTTGGCTACAACAAGTCCAGTAGCCTGGCAGTTCGTTCAGCTTCATTTTAAACGCAAGGCACATAAACAACATACCAGCCACTAAGTCCAGTGGCCTGGTAAGACATGACACAAAAACATTCACCGGGGACCACATTCCAGTTCCGTGGCCCGGTACATATAAACATGGGGGGTGACATCTTCAAAAAGAACAAGGGGCAGTACAGCAGGAAAGGGTGTCATCTTCGAAAAGAACATTAGGGCAGAACACTAGGGACATCTTCAAAAAGAATGAGGGGCAGACAGGGGCTATATACAGTTCAGCATCTTTTCATCTTTACTCTTACTCTTCATTGCTGGGGTCCTTGGGGTCCCTCTTTGGCAGGGCCCTGGGCAGCATGTAGGCCATGGAGATCCTGGTCTGCGTCTCCTGAGTGGCTGTAGCAGGCCTGCTGCAAAGTTCTGCGGACTGGGTCTGCCTTGAGGTAGTGCTGCTGCTAGGGGAGATGCTGCGCGCTTGCATTGTGCGGTGCCACTCTGGTTCTTCTGGGGCCGCTTCTTCCCTTAGGATATGCACATGCAGCGCGTACCACCCACGGTTCCCCATCAGCCGTGTGTACTCCACCACATCACCCAGCTTCGCATCTCTCCCTGGGTGGCCTCTGGGCAGGTGCTCCTCGATGTCTCGTCGGGCCACAAACACGTCCTTGCCCAGACCGGGCTCCCTGATGAAGCCCCAGCCGCCAGCTTGTCGGAAGTCGACCACTAGGCCCCGTCTCACTGGGCCCTCGGATCCCTTCAGGGCCTTCCTGACCTCTTCTTTGGAGGCCAGATTAGCGGCTTCTCTGGCCTTCCGCTTCTCTTCCCGGACCTCCCGCTCCCTCTGGTACTCTACCACCAGTCTCCGGCACGTTAGCTCGTTGGCCAGGGGAGTCTCCTTAGGGCGCAGTGGCTGCTGAAGTTCCCCACTTTCAATGGGCGCTGCGTCCCAGTTCACTCCCGGGGATGTCATTCCCAGGAGGCTCACAGGGGGACTCGGTAGGGGGCCCGCTAGCTGTTCGGGGTCCACCCCTCCCCAAGCTCCGTCTGTGGGGGTCTCCGTCAGGCCTCCGGTGCCCCACCGGGCGTCAGCGTGGCTGGCGGGTAAGGCCAGTGGGTCGGTGAAGGGGCTAGGCGATGGCGTTTGGCGGGGCCATGGGTCCGGACGGGTCGGGGGTTCATTTTGCTCACCCTGCTGCTGCTCCGCGGCATCCATCCACTGACCCAGGCCCTCCGGCACCAGCGGTGTTTCTCTTTGCCGGTCCGCTTCCACTTCCACGCTGCTCAGCCTCCGGGCCAGGACTCGCATCTCCTTCCGGAGCAGGTTCAGCTCAGGATCCATTCTTCCGGTCCCTGGTGCACCTTGCTGCAGCTCCTCCGCCATGCTGCTGACCTGGGGAATGCTGACTGGAACACTGCTCGGGTGCTCGACCACGCCACTCGGCTGCTCCCTTTCCCTTCTCGGAGGCGGAGCTGGAGGCTGCACTAGCATCTGGCGCCAGACTGGCGCCCAGCCCATCACGACCGGCATCACTCCGCTTGCGATAAGGTACATTTTCTTTATCTGCTGGTCTGGCATTTAGACTCTCTCTGCCAGCCGGCCAGCTTATCTAGTCGCCATTTCTTCTTCCTCCGCCTTCTATGGCGGGCACCACTTCGCGCTCTTTTCTTGGACAAGGGGGCGGGGCTTCTCTTCGCGCCCTTTCTTCTTTCACGCCCCCCTTCTTCCCGCGCTCAGTGGCTTCAATGGCGGCAGTTTCTCACAGTAAACACAGGCTATTTCACGATTCTTCAGGCGCACAGTACCCGGTGTGACCGGGCACGAAATCCTGTTCACAGCGCCAAAGTTGACTCGCCCACCCCAGGGCTATGGGACACCCGGTGCCGGGCCGGACTAGTCCGGTGGTAGTCAGTGGTGGCTGGGCCCGGCTCCGTGGCCCTGGTGGGTGTCAGTAGAATATGTGGCTAGGTGAATAAAGTTTGTGTTCGTGACGCCACCTGTGGTATGCGGCTATTAAGCCGCCGCTGCTGTGTGAGGCCACCGGGATGATGTTATGGCAGCAATGGTGGTACTGCTCCCCACAGGTGGAGCAATGCCCGGGGCACAGTTGGTGCTTGTGAATGTCTATGCAGCTGAAATAACAGAGACCACTCCAAGGGTGCAGTTCAAGTTCTTTACTCACAATTCTTGTCTGGGCCCAGGGGCCCTTGGACTGCTGGGACCACTGTCAGGGACCTCCGCCGTTTCTGGGTGATTCTGAGAGTAAAACCCGGTACCCTTCTCTTTAGTGTCTCTATCTTCTGCTGTCTTCCTTAGCCTTGCCTTTGATAGGATGAACCTGGCTTGGCCTCCACTACATTCTCCAGGCTGGGGAGTCACCTGTCGGCTGATTCAACATTCCCTGGGCCTCGGTTTTTACTGTTTGGAGATGATTTTGCACTCCTCCAGTCTCTAGGGACCGTCCCCTGTTGCAGCTTGATCCCTCCACCGATGTTCTTGTGGAACAGGCCACCGCAGCTCTAAACTGCCCATGACAGCTCTACAGACTACCCGTGGCCCTGCGACTCCTTCTGTTCTCTGCGTGGTGTCACCTGGACCCTCCGAGTCCCAGGATCTTCACCAGGAAGCGTCTCTTTCTGTTTCTCATCTCCTGACTGACTTGGAGCTCTCTTTCCTTTCTCTTCTCCTCCTTGCCTGCCTCCAGCAGGCCTCCTCCTCCTTCCCCACTTTCTCTCGTTCTCCTTCTCCAACTACATGCTGGCTCCTCACTCTCTCACTCCCTGAGGTAGACTCACTAAACTTGACCTTCCTCTCTGTGTCTGCTCTCAGATGGCTCCTCCCACCTCCCCAGTTGCCCTGTTCTACCCTATAGGAGCAGGGATGGGTCTTACGACCCCTCCCAGCATGTAGCATGGGAGGGTTGTCTGCCACTTTCCCTGGTCCCAGTGTGTTCCTAGCAATGGGTGTAGTGTGGATTTACCAGGGGACCGGAGTTCACTCTCTTCCTCTCCCAGAATGGGGCATCACACCGCTGGATGGGGTGCAATGACCTGTGGCGACGGAAGCCTCAGGGGCGCCACACTTACTACTACTGGCTCTGCACTGTGCTGTATACATTGCTGTGCTATATGCAAGGTGTATACATTAGGGAGGGTGCTTACTGCTACTGGCTCTGCACTGTGCTGTGCTGTATATGTGAAGCCCCACAGGTGTTGTGTCGGTGCATTACCTTCAGGGACTCCACTCGGCTGGATCTTGTCACTGGTAGGGAAATCTTCTGTTTTTG
Organism: Anomaloglossus baeobatrachus; assembly: GCF_048569485.1. Classification (NCBI taxonomy): domain Eukaryota; kingdom Metazoa; phylum Chordata; class Amphibia; order Anura; family Aromobatidae; genus Anomaloglossus; species Anomaloglossus baeobatrachus. Next base: position 899,890,387 of record NC_134353.1, on the reverse strand, counting down.
ATTGTCGTGACGCCACTCTCAGAATTGCGGTCAGTGGGGACCGCCACTGCAGGTTGAGGGACGCCTGGGGCTGATGGTGAGTGCAGTTAGTTGGAATAGCCTCCTGAGAGTGAGGCAAGCCCCAGGGCCCTGTGTAGGTGCGTAGTACCACAAGGCGCAGAATAACTCCACACACGCAGGATGTCTTTCAGGGGTTTTACTCACTTCAGGTGGCAGGGTGAGTAACCCGGGCGTAGCTGGGATGAACCAGGCGGGAACCAGGTATCCTTCAGGCTGACTTCTGATGGTGACTACCAACTCGCCTTCCTTAGCCCTTGGTGGTTTGGGGTAACCCCGACTTTTAGTCCCTATGGGGGTCACCCAGGGAAGTTGCTGAAGCCTCACTCCCCTTCGTTTGCCGTTTGCTTGTCGCCTGGACCAGATCACTCCAGCTGCTTGCCTCCTGTGAACTATGGGCCCTAACTGTGGCTACGTGGCTGCGGCTTTTGTGGTGTTGTGGTGTGGGCTTTGAGGGCCCCACACCGGCAGGTTTAGCAGGGAAAGGTGGATCTATCCCCGCTCCGGGATCTGCCGCCCGTTTGAGCCTGGTACTCCCTAGCAGTCTCCTTACTTCCCACTCTGTGCTCTCTCTCTAGCTGGAGATGGGTTTCGGGTAGCACTCCTAGGTGACCGTTCTCCCCCGTCGGTAGCCACTGCGCGGACGCTGTCAGACTACAGCAGCCCAGGGGAAGGGGTCAGCTCTCCTCGGAGCTCCCTGGACTCTGCTCTGAACCGGCTCACATCTGGGACCTTCACTGCTGCTCCTGTCAGAGCTTCACTTTCCTGCTCCTCACTCCTCCACACTCTGCTGCTGACTGTTTACTCCTCCTTCTCTTTTCCCTTTTGTGCCTGCCTACGCCACCTAGCAACCAGACTCTCTTACCACACCCCTTGAGAGGAGATGGAGGCTTTTGGCCCCCTCCACTATTCCAGTGGAGGTGAAGGCTTTTCCCCCTCCTGGGATCCCCAGGGGTCCTCTCATAGGTACATGTGTGAGACCTGATCACTATGCGCCTGTATAGTCACACCTCGGTCAGCCTTCTGGATTACCTGTATTGTACTGTCCCCAGCATGGGTGCAGTACTCAGTGGTGCCTGACCAGGTCAGGGGCGCCACATTCCCCCTTAGTTATCACCAGCACGTCCTCGGGCTGCAAGACAACATTTTAAAATGCATAAAACATTAAAACATGTAAAACATTTTTAAAAGCACCAGGTACCATACATCACCACCCTCCACCCACAAGTCCGTTAACCCACCCAAAACCCTCTCACGTTGGCCGCGCCTTCAGCCACTTCTGGCAGGATGTAGAGGCGGCTTCCATGGGCTGGTGGTTTTCAGGGTATACCTGGCCTGGTGGAGCCGCGCCTTCAGCCTCTTCTGGCAGGATGTAGAGGCGGCCTTCACAGTTGGTGCTGACCAGGTACCCTCTTTGTGGTGGAGAGCCAGGCCCCATAAACAGGCATGCTCTCTGGTTGCAGGTGAGCCAAGGCCCTATATACGGACGTGCTCCCTGGTTGCAGACGAGCCAAGCCCCTAAACAGGCTGACTCTGGTGGTGGTGGTGCCCTCTGGTGTAACTATTTACACTGCGAGAGTTTGTGGCTATAGCCAGTTCATAGCCTTAAGGTTTATTTCTCACATCAGTTTATGTGGGCACATTCTTAAACTTGTAAAACGTTGCAAAACAAACTTTTTCAAACTGGTAACTTGCTTTACTTTACATGAACTTTATGCAGATTCCTCCTCTTCACCAGGGCTTGGGCCTGTAGGGCTGCGGCACCTGTTGCTTCCTTGACCTTTTTCTTCATCTGTGGTAGTCTCGTCAGTAGGTCCTTTGTCTTTTCTTTCTTTATCGCTGTCTTTCCTTTCTTCTTTAGGACATGGTGCTACATCTAGGGCATACCAGCCTCTTTCTCCTTGATGCATGGTAAATTGTACGGAGTCTCCCATCTTTAAGTTTCTTCCAGGATGTCCTCTGGGCAGATGAGCTCTCACATCTCTTCTATTGACGAAGATACCTTCCTTTATACCAGGTGCAACGATGAATCCGTATCCTGATTTTAGGCTAAAGTCTTCCACAATTCCTCTACAAAGGGGTCCTCTGACCTGTGCTTTGGCTCTTCTCAGGAACCGTTTTTCTTCTAGGTCTCGGGCCGTGACTTCTCTCTGCTCTGGGGATGGCGGTGCAGGGGAAAACTGGGTTCTGCTGCGGCGCCGTGTCTTGCGGGCTGGATTCTGCGAGGTGCAGCTTACAAGCTCCCAGGTGAGGCTTTTAGGCAAATCTTCCTCAGCAGACGGTGTCAGGTCTTCCTCATCCCAGCGAGAGTATGGCAACATCTCTGGCTCTGGGCATGGATCCACTGCTGGTGGCTCCTGAGTCAGCTCCTCAGCTTCCTGGCCTCCTCTCCCCCTTAGTTCTTCTGAGCACTCCTTCGGTGGCAGTGCTGGGGATGGGCTTTCTTCAGCAGACCCAGACGGGGACCTCTTTGACGTGGTTTCTGCAGGAGTTGTCGGAATCCTCTTGGGGGTGTGCGGAGGGAGCATGTATTGATCCACCATCTCCTGCGGGAACTTGGCCTCCATGTCAGCCTTCAGCTGCCAGTATGCAGGGTCCTCCCCCAGCGTGGGCTTCCTAGCAGGGACCTCCTTGGACTGGGGAGCGGTGTCTGCTCTGGCCTTGCAGGCCGGGGAAAATGGTGATGCAATCTTGTCTCGGCGGGCCGCGCCTGACATGGCGGCGGCCTGGTCTTGGCGGGCCGCGCCTGGCATGGCGGCGGCCTGGTCTTGGCGGGCCGCGCCTGGCATGGCGGCGGCCTGGATGGGCGTTTCTGGCGCAGCTTGGATCGGCGTCGCAGCTGCGATGGGGTCTTTGCAGGCTGGGCTGGGCGTCGCTGCAGCGATCTGGGCTTGGCGGGCCGCACCTGACGGGGCTGCGGCCTGGTTCAGCACCTCACTTGCGGCGCGGACGAGCGTTGCTGCTGCGGTGGGGTCTCGGCGGGCCGGGCCTAGCATGGCGGCGGCCTGGGTCAGCGTCACACCTGCGGCGTGGATGAGGGTCGCGGTGGCAGCCGGTTCTTTGCGGGCCGGGCAGGGCATCGCTGCAGGGACCGGGTCTTGGTAGGCCGAGCAGGGCATCGCTGCGGCGGCCGGGGCTTGGCGGGCCGCACCTGGCGTGGTTGCGGCCTGGTTCAGCGTCGCCGCGCCGGGCGCCTCTTCAGGGACCGCGGGCGTGGCAGCAGGGGTCGGGGCACTCGCGCCGGCAGGGGCATCACTGGACTCACCCATCGGTAGCAGCATCGGGGTCTGAGTCGTCACCGCCCGATCTGGCACTCGGTGCGCGGCTCTCTCCTCGTAGGCCCGAACCGCCGCAGTCATCCACAGAAACTCCGTCCGTCCCTCTCTGATCAGCCTTCCGACCCTGGCTTCCAGTTGATCGCAGAACTCAGCAAGCTCCCGACACCACCAGGCAGCGGAGCCTGGCTCTGGGTCTCTGCACTCAGACGCCATTTTCTCTAATAGCAAGCTGCTGGCTTCTTTTCCGTTCCACCGTCTCTGGACGCTTCCGCTCTCTTCACAAGCGAGGTCAGAACTCTGCAGGGGATCTCTGGGTAGCCACACCTCTTCGTGGGCGGTAACTTCTCCCAGCGCGGGCTGCGGTTGTTTTTCAGCGCGCTTTTCATGGTGGCAATATGGCGGCGCTTCCAATTTTTCAAGCGGACCGCCCAGGCACATGGTCACCTGTCTGGACAGGTCTAGTCCTTATCCTGTTCACAGCGCCAGATGTGAAGCCCCACAGGTGTTGTGTCGGTGCATTACCTTCAGGGACTCCACTCGGCTGGATCTTGTCACTGGTAGGGAAATCTTCTGTTTTTGATTGTCGTGACGCCACTCTCAGAATTACGGTCAGTGGGGACCGCCACTGCAGGTTGAGGGACGCCTGGGGCTGATGGTGAGTGCAGTTAGTTGGAATAGCCTCCTGAGAGTGAGGCAAGCCCCAGGGCCCTGTGTAGGTGCGTAGTACCACAAGGCGCAGAATAACTCCACACACGCAGGATGTCTTTCAGGGGTTTTACTCACTTCAGGTGGCAGGGTGAGTAACCCGGGCGTAGCTGGGATGAACCAGGCGGGAACCAGGTATCCTTCAGGCTGACTTCTGATGGTGACTACCAACTCGCCTTCCTTAGCCCTTGGTGGTTTGGGGTAACCCCGACTTTTAGTCCCTATGGGGGTCACCCAGGGAAGTTGCTGAAGCCTCACTCCCCTTCGTTTGCCGTTTGCTTGTCGCCTGGACCAGATCACTCCAGCTGCTTGCCTCCTGTGAACTATGGGCCCTAACTGTGGCTACGTGGCTGCGGCTTTTGTGGTGTTGTGGTGTGGGCTTTGAGGGCCCCACACCGGCAGGTTTAGCAGGGAAAGGTGGATCTATCCCCGCTCCGGGATCTGCCGCCCGTTTGAGCCTGGTACTCCCTAGCAGTCTCCTTACTTCCCACTCTGTGCTCTCTCTCTAGCTGGAGATGGGTTTCGGGTAGCACTCCTAGGTGACCGTTCTCCCCCGTCGGTAGCCACTGCGCGGACGCTGTCAGACTACAGCAGCCCAGGGGAAGGGGTCAGCTCTCCTCGGAGCTCCCTGGACTCTGCTCTGAACCGGCTCACATCTGGGACCTTCACTGCTGCTCCTGTCAGAGCTTCACTTTCCTGCTCCTCACTCCTCCACACTCTGCTGCTGACTGTTTACTCCTCCTTCTCTTTTCCCTTTTGTGCCTGCCTACGCCACCTAGCAACCAGACTCTCTTACCACACCCCTTGAGAGGAGATGGAGGCTTTTGGCCCCCTCCACTATTCCAGTGGAGGTGAAGGCTTTTCCCCCTCCTGGGATCCCCAGGGGTCCTCTCATAGGTACATGTGTGAGACCTGATCACTATGCGCCTGTATAGTCACACCTCGGTCAGCCTTCTGGATTACCTGTATTGTACTGTCCCCAGCATGGGTGCAGTACTCAGTGGTGCCTGACCAGGTCAGGGGCGCCACATATACATTGCTGTGCTTTATACAAGGTGTATACTACATGAGGGAGGGTGCTTACTACTACTGGCTCTGCACTGTGCTGTATACATTGCTGTGCTATATGCAAGGTGTATACATTAGGGAGGGTGCTTACTGCTACTGGCTCTGCACTGTGCTGTGCTGTATACATTGCTGTGCTATATACAAGCTATATACTACATGAGGGAGGATGCCTACCATAGCCGGCTTTACCCATGTGCAAGTTGTGCGGTCGCACAGGGCGCCGGCTGGCAGACAGCAGAGGGGGCGCCGCAGGCAGCAGCTGTTTACTTTCACTTTGCTGCTCCGAGCGCCCCCTCCGCTGCGCTCTGCGTACTGTCGGCTCCCTGCACAGCCGCCCCGCCCTCTCCTTTCCTCCCCTCCTCTCTGCGTAGTGTCGGCTCCCTGCACAGGCTCCAGCAGGGGGCGCCCTCACCTGACCTCGGCTCGGTGTCCTCTCTCCTTCTGTCTTACCAGAGAGAGGAAGGAAGAGGGGCAGCATTGCCGGAGATACTGCTACAACAGCCACACTGAACTCCTGCAGCCCAGGAAGTGACTATATGTGAGTATAACATGCTGTGTCATCTGTAATGTATTATGTGCTGTGTGTTATGTATAACATGTGTGTGTCCTGTATACTGTGCAATGTCTGCCTGCCTATCTATTATATATCTGTCTATATCTAAGTGTCGCGGGCAGAGGAGGGGACTCTGCGCTCACCCACTGCTCGGGTCCAGCTGCTGCTGCTGCTGCTCGGTGGTGGCTCGAGCGGTGGGCCGGATCCCGGGGACTCGAGCGGCGTTCCTCGCCCGTGAGTGAAAGGGGGGTTGGTGTGTGGTTTGAGGATATTGTCCGTGATGCCACCCACGGTTGTGGTGAAGTTGTGACACCACCGCTGCTCTGGACGGGGATCCCGGGAGCGATGACAGGGAGCAGCTTGGATGTTGGTCCTCCCCTCCGTAGGTTGGGGGTTGGTTGTCCCGGGGCCCCGGTGAGGGTTTTAGGGATGGCAGGCGGGTTACGGGGCCTGGTGAGGTGCAGGGTCGCGGGGGCAGCGCTGTGCCGCACGGCACGGTGGTACTCACTCAGCCAGTAATTCACACAGAGTGAACTGGTAAAAACTAACGGCTGGATGGACGGGTTCCACAGGCGGCTGCGGTTGTTCTCCTCCCGGTAGGTTGATGGTGACTGCCTTTCCGTGCACCTATGTTGTGTTTACGGTTCCAATGGCTTCCCACCGGTAACCCGCTCCCCAGCTTGGATGGATACTGAGGGAGCCCCTTTTGCCTGCAGGCTCTAGCCCTGGGAACTGTAGCCTTGGCGGTGACTGTGTTTCCCTCTACGGTGTGAGCTGTTGCCTTCAATCGAGTCTTGACTGCTGGGAAACCCCGGAGGTTCCCTTCGCTAACGGATTTGACCGGTTTTACGGCGACTCCTAGCCTGGTCGGGGTCCGTAGGCCCTGCCGAATGGTGCTGGCTTCTCTTCACTCCCCGATCCGGTACCGGCGGGCCACCGCCCGTCCCCGGTCCGTATGGTTCACTCCAATCAGCCTCTCCTGCAGACGGTCACCACCGTCTGCCAACCTTGCTGTATGTGCCCGGGCCACACACCCGGACACGGTCAGTCTCCTCTACTACCACTTCCCTCTCCAAAACTGATCTGAAAACTGATCCCTTTTCCCGCCTCCAGGACTGTGAACTCATCGGTGGGCGGGGCCAACCGCCTGGCCCACCCCATGGTGTGGACATCAGTCCCTGGAGGAAGGCAACAAGGATTTGTGTTTGACCTAGGTGTGCCTAGCCGGGGTGTGGGGTGTGTTGGTGTAGTACCTGTGACGACCTGGCTTGTCCAGGGCGCCACATTCCCCTTTAGTAAAATGCAGACAGTCCGCGGGCTGCCCGTCCATCACCGGTTTTATTTTTTTGTTTAACTGCAAAAGAGTAAAAACGGTAAAAGCACATATAAAAACATCATAAACAGTTTCAAAGGTACGGCTTCCGCTCTTCTCCCACCCAGACAACCTGGTGTTATGATCCGGAACCATGGAAGACCACCACAAATCATTGGCAAAAAGGTGACAAGAGCATTGGCAACTAATCTGGCCGCCATCCCCTTACTAACCAACACAACTAGAAGTAGCCGAGGGGTGAACTAACATCCTGTGCACCGCGAACCCAGCCGGAAAACTAACTATCCTAAAGGTAGGAAAGATGAATAACTCTCTGCCTCAGAAAATAGACAAGAATAGCAAGCACCCCACATTCAAAGACTGCGGTGATATAGGAAAAACACAATACACAGGTAGATGACAGGATTAGCAAAAGGTGAGGCCCCCCGCTGACTAAAATAGGAAAGGACAGGAAAGGGACTGATGGTAGCCAGAGAAAAACCCTGCAAAATACCAACTTCCTGATAGTACAAAAAAGGCCCTCAGATCGCTCGATCTGAACTCCGTCCTATACCAGGTGCCCTTGTCATACCAATGAACAGAAATCAAGAATTATAACAAATTCAACAAGCCATAAACACATGGACCCAAAGGAGCAATACTCCACACAGAACTGCAGGGAGTTCCTCAACAATCCACTGAGGGGGAAAATCCCTGGAAGGAAATAAACTGAAACCAACCACAACAAATGACAAACCCAGATAAGCAAAATAACCAGGCAATAAATAAAGAGCAAGAACTTATCTGGAGTGGATGTGATGTAGAGCAGGATTAAGCAGGCTAGAGATACAAAGAACAACTGACATCCGGCAACAGCCTGCAATCAGACCAGGACTTAAATAGGCAGAGAGTTAGGAAAGGAAACACCCACTGCACAACACACCTGGTCTCTATCCAAACCCTTCCTGGCCACCAGAGGGAGCCTCCCAGCAGCCAAGACATAACTAGCATTCACAACAACCTGGCCTTGATGCTGCCCCTAAGAAGCGGGCAACACCCCTTGACCCCAGTCCAGCACCAAGTTGCCCGAGCGGGTTCTGTCTCTTTCAGGGGACCCGCGTCCATGGGGACCCCCGGACACCCGGAGGATCGCCACCGGTTACGGTAGTGGCGGGCCTGGGCCATCCCTTTCCTCCAGGCCCATCCTCCCAAATCAGCCTCTCCGGAGGCGGTAACGGTATCAAGCCAACAACATTTTTATTTACATTCCACTAAGTTTGTGGTTGCCCTGCAAGTTCTCGGGCTTGTCCGTAAGCAGTTCCATACGCATCGGTTGCAGACAGTCCCTACGGGGACAACAGTTGCCGGCAACAGCCGGTTCAATCACGGTTCAATCAGGTAAACTTCTTCAGTTGATTCTTCTTCACTTATCATTCAAAACTTTCAAACTGGTACAGGTGGTCCCAACGGGGACAACTTGCAGCGGGGCTCCGCTGACTTTACGGTGCACTTTCGTCCTCCTCACCCAGCTCTCCTTCATAGCGCCTCCTCGAACTCAGAGGTAGGCCCGGCGCCAGGGCCGGAGTCATCATCAACTGTCCCGGCACCTGGCGAGTGGCCGCCATCTGCCGCAGTCTCCAGGTTTCTGGCATTCAGCACGTCAGGCTCTAATGTGGTAGCACGGGGCAGCAGGTCAGGTTGGTCAATGCTGAGGCGTCCCATAGGTAATGGCAGGGACGATACGAGGGCCGAGACTGGGCCGGGCCCCCCAGCCGCAGTGGCCGGTCCTGGTAGGACTGGTAGGACATGGGGGCGTGGGTCACCCGTCGGCTCCATCACATCTACTCCCATCCCATACATCGGGGCAGTCGCAACCAGCATTTCTACCTCATTGGTCCACTGCTCCATCATGAGGTATATCTGATTCTGCTGGCGTTGGTTGAATTCAATTACTCTGGCCTTCATCCACCCCACGGTCCCGGGCTCGGGCACAGTGCCTGGTGTTATCCTTGCCGGGGCCTCTGACATACCTTCGTTAAGGGACCGCGGTCTCGGAGGCTCCCACAGGGGCGGTTCAGAGCGGCCCTGAGCGTCTGCAGTCGGTCGGTCCGCTCGGGGGGACGGGCAGGGTACCGCTATCAGTTGGGCGGGTAGCGGGCCTAGTGGCTTGGCGGCAGCGACTAACATGGGTAGCGGGGGAGGCGACAGGGTGAGCGGGTACAGGCCGGGCCCCTCAGCCGCAGTGGCCGATCCCTCGGGAATACAGGGGCGTGGGTCTCTTACCCGCTCCTCCAGATCTTCCTCCACCTCGCGTCTCCGCATAGCAGCCACCACGTCCGCCATGTCGGCCTCCCACTCCTCTAGGAGGAGCTGCATGCGGGCCTGCAGACGGTTACTCAGCGGGGCGGTCCGGTCTTTCACCCACGCCGCGGTGCCTGGCGCGGGGACTATGGGGTTGTTGATCGGACTGTGCATCTCGGCCATAGTGCCTTCCAGGAACCCAGTATCGCTGCAGAGTCCTGGCGTCCCTGCTTCCACAGCCGCGGCTACATGCGGCCAGACGCCATCCGTCCCCCTTAGTCTTTTTTCGGCTTCTCCTTCACAGGGGCGGGGTTTCAGCTTTCGCGCCTCCACTACTCGGGAAGACGCTCGAGCGGGGACTTTTCGCGCCCAAAATGGCGGCTTCTCCAAATTTTCAGCCGCACACACGGTCACAAGGCGCACCTCTACCAGATGGCAGAGCGGTAAGATCCTGTTCGTGACGCCAAGTTGTCGCGGGCGGAGGAGGGGACGCTGCGCTCACCCACTGCTCGGGTCCGGCTGCTGCTGCTGCTCGGTGGTGGCTCGAGCGGTGGGCCGGATCCCGGGGACTCGAGCGGCGTTCTATTATCTATCTATCTATGTATCTATTTTTCTATTATCTATCAATCTATGTATCTATCTATTATCTATCTATCTATTATCTATCATCTATCTATGTATGTATCTATCTATCTATGTATCTATCTATCTATTATCTATCATCTATCTATCATCTATCTATCATCTATCTATCTATGTATCCATCTATCCTATCTATCTATCATCTATCTATCTATCTATCTATCTATCCCTCTATCTATATATCTACCTATTATCTATCATCTATCTATCTATCATTTATCTATCTATGTATCCCTCTATCTATCCATGTATCCATCTATCTATCTATCCCTCTATCTATCTATCTATGTATCCCTCTATCTATCTATCTAATATCTATTTGTCTATCATCTATCCAGTATCGGTCTGGCACACAGACACCAGTCAATGCCCCAGAGGGCTCTCCAACTGGACATAGAGGGGACCCGCCGGCAGGGGCACCACTGGCATCAAAGATCCGGAGCTCCGGCCCAGAACTTCTTGGCCGGAGCCCCGAATCTTCTGCAACCACCGCCGCACTGAACTATGTTGGCGTCACCGCGATACAGTTCAATCCTGTGACAGAGCAAGAGCTCCATGCTCTATCACTGCCCATCTCCTAAGCCACAGACCGCTGCAGGCCTGTGTCTTAGGAGACCGTATATGCACAAGCGCAGAGCAGTGACATCATTGCATCGCGCTGCCTCCGCAGGCCACCATAGAAGAAAGATGGAGGCTGCGGTGCTGGGAATCAGGATTAGGTGAGTATAATTTTTTTTTTTTATGTCTATATGGGATCTGTGGGGGCTCCTGTTGTATATAAGAGGGTATGTGGGGGCTCCTGCTGCATGCAGGAGGCTGTGTGGGGCTCCTGCTGCACGCAGGAGGCTGTGTGGGGGCTCCTGCTGTGTATAGGAGGCTGTGTGGGGGCTCCTGCTGTGCGCAGGAGGCTGTGTGGGGAATCCTGCAGCTATTTGCATATAGTTGTTGTGTGGCCTCTAGAGTTAACTCCTCTTATGGACCCCAGACACCCCAGTCCAACCCATCTTTTCTATAGTATCTATGTGTGTATTATGTATATGGTGTAATTTATGCAGTGGCAAAATGACTGGGCCTGTGGGTGATGGTGGCCATCGCTATTTTCTCGGATGCATGGTTGAAAACCATTGAGGACTGGATGGCCACTGGCTCTCTGTTTCGCCCTTGCTCTGTAGCTGTGGGCCCTGGATAAGTGTAATGACATCAGGGGGAGCCTGTGACGTGATGCCAGTGGGCCCTGCAGCTGCAGCCAGAGTGGGAGCAGAGCATGTGTAGGGGGTAATAGATACATATATATATTTACTAGCTGTAGTACATGGCGGTGCCCGGGATAGTAACTGTCTCTCTCCCACCCTCTATATCCCTCTCTGTCTGTCTGTCTCCTTCTCTCTGTCTCTGTGTGTTTCTGTCTCTGTGTGTCTGTGCTTGTGTTTGTGTGTATCTCTGTGTCTCTGTCTCTGTGTATCTCTATCTGTGTCTATATCTGTGTCTTTGTGTCTCTGTCTCTGCATGTCTCTGTCTTTGTGGGTCTCTGTGTGTGTCTGTCTCTGTGTATCTCTGTCTATGTGCCTGTCTCTGCCTCTGTCTGTCTGTTTCTGTGTCTCTGTCTGTGTGTCTCTGTGTGTGAATGTGTCTCTGTGTGTGTCTGTGTTTCTGTGTGTATCCGTGTCTCTGTATGTGTGTCTCTGTCTCTGCGTGTCTGTGTGTCTCTGTCTGTGTGTCTCTGTCTGTGTGTCTCTGTCTTTGTGGGCCTCTGTCTTTGTCTGTCTCTGTGTATCTCTGTCTGTGTCTCTGTCTCTGTGTCTCTGTCTCTTTCTCTGTGCCTCTGTGTCTCTGTATCAGTTATCAGTCTTTGTGTGTCTATGTCTCTGTGTGCCTCTGTATCAGTCTCTGTATTAGTCTGTCTCTCTGTGTGTCTTTGGGTGTCTCTGTATCAGTCTTTGTGTGTCTGTGTTTCTGTGTGTCTCTGTATCAGTCTGTGTGTCTCTGTGTCTCTCTCTGTCTCTATATCAGTCTCTGTGATTCTATGTCTGTGTCTCTATGTCTCTGTATCGCTATCTCTGTGTCTCTGTGTGTTTCTGTCTCTGTGTCTCTTTGTCAGTCTATGTGTGTGTCTCTGCATCAGTCTGTGTGTGTGTGTGTGTTTTTGTTTCTCTTTGTGTCTCTGTGTGTCTACCTCTGTATCAGACTCGGTGTCCCTGTGTGTCTCTGTATCAGTCTGTGTGTCTCTGTGTGTCTCTGTCTCTATATCAGTCTCTCTGGGTCTCTGTCTCTGTGTGTCTCTGTCTCTATATCAGTCTGTGTGTGTCTCTGTCTGTGTGTCTGTGTCTCTGTGTTTGTCTCTATCAACATCATATTATCTGACACATTACCTATCTTATACTAAGAATGCCCTTTGTTGCCTATAGCAACCAATTACAGCTCCTATTAATGACCTGTAGCTCCCAGCTCTATTGATTTTAATGTAAGCAGGTTTTTTGGCAAATAACTGTAAAGCGTGGGGTTAAATTTTCCCCTCAAAACATAGTCTATGACGGTCCCTGGGTCACATGAGACGTCTGTGCAAAATTTTGTGATTGTAAATGCGAGGGTGCGGATTCCTTTAACTGACACACACACACACATACATACATACATACATACACTCAGCTTTATATATTAATTATACACCCTACATATGCCCTGTACCTGTCACGTATAGTGTGTAATGTAATGTAATTTTGAATATTGACCTGCCATATCCTATAGGTGTGTAATATGCGCTCTGTTAGGATTTCACTTGCCGATTCGAGTAGTCGTCCTCTGATCGCTCACATGTGATTTGTCTGCTGAATGACGTCTCCTCCTGCTTTTCTCAAATTGAAAATGATAACAATGAGAGACGCAGGAGGAGACATCATTCTGCAGATGACCCCCAGTCTGCAAATCACTGGTGAGCGATCACATGACCACTCATATTTGCAAATGAAATCCTAACAGTGTATATTAGACCCGCAACATACATCCGTGTAATTTGTACGTGTGCGGTACGTATTTGCACGTACCGGAGACACGTACACACGGAGACCCATGTTATTCAATGGTAGATGGCACACGTACGTAAAATTACACGGAACGTGTGTCCGTGTGGTAAGTATGTGTGTGCGCTTTTCTACACGGATGACATGTCCGTTTTTGGCCAGCAGCACGCAGGCACGGACCCGCTTTAGTCTATGGGTCCGTGCCTGCACGGACCGCACACGGAGTATGTCCGTGTTCAGCACGTATCGTCCGTGTCCGTTTTTCATCACAAAATTTGAAACACTTGTTACCAGCAGCAGCTGGCGGCGGTCTGTGGTGCTGGAGCGGTTATGCCTGCTGCTCCAGCGCCCGCGCCTCTGCTACGTGCTCGGCGGGCGCGACCGCCGGAGCGCTACTCCCCCAGCGGAAGGGGAAGACTGCGATCCAAGAGCCCCTGTGGGGACCCTCCGGGGCAGCGGAGCCCTGCACCTTACCCTGTGGAGCTGCTGGCCGCCGGGAGGAATCCTCGTCGGAGATCCCGCGGGGCGGAGGTGGGCGGAGCTTCGGCGAGGCCTACTTCCGGTCCGCGGCCTGCACGGCCCCGGACCAGAGCAGCGGTAGCGGCAGCCCCCGGTGAAGTGCCGGCCGGGGGTGGAACCCGGCGTCCAGGACCAACGGAGGAGACTCCCTGCAGGCAGCAGGGGAGAGCTACAGGAGGGATGGCAGGTGCGGATAGGAGTGGCGACCAGAGGAGATCTGAGGAGGGGTACGGTGGCCCGCAGGCCCGGATGCGGTCCATGATTACCGTCACCCCCAGCGAGGATCGGGCTGGGGGGGTTTCCCGGCGAGTGTCAGGATCAGGACGGCCTTCCTGCAGTCGGCAGGGAGGGAGCCCACTGAGATTGGAGGAAGGAGCGGCGGCACTGCAGTCAGACATGAGAACGGCGAGGAGGGACGGCGGCAGGGCGCCACGTCGCGCAAAAAGGAAGAGGTCCAGCAGGAGACGCCCGGAGGAGCGGGGTGCGGAGACTGTGGGGGTTGACGGCCGCCAGGTGCGGGCTGTCCCCTCGCTGGTCCCCCCTGAGGACTTCGGCAGCACGTCAGACTCCGGCGAGGAAGAAGGTTCGATGGCAGCGGCGGGTCGGACGGAGCGACAGCAGGAAGATCATGGTACGGCTGTTCCGACTTCGGTTCAACGGCAGCCTGGTGAGCGGACGACAGAAATGTTTAATGCTTTGGGTAGTGCGGGCGGGGGCGGGGGGTCCTCCGCGGGGAGCATTACGCAGGGGGCGGGTGCTGTCGGACAGTCAGGATTACCGGGTCCGGAGTTTTGGGGGCAGCTTTTGGGGGTGTTGCAGGGGTTGTCTACGGAGCGGTTAAGTCGGAGTGGGCCTGGGGCTCCGGGGTGGGGGCGTGGGTGGGCCCCTCGGAGGTGGTGCAGACAGGGGCGCCGGTGCGCGAGGTGGCAGCGCGGGACACTACCTCGGCGGTAGGTGCGGAACAGGTGGCCGGTGGGGCAGCTGAAGTGGGTGCGAGTAAGGATGCGGAAAAGGAAAAAGAAAAGGAGGATGAGGTTCTGCGGTTGGGCAATAGGGCACGGAGTGAAATTTATGTGTGTTTTGAAAGTCCGTTAGGGGTCCATTTGAAAAAGGAGGTGAGGGAAAAGATATGGAAAGGGGAGTATGTGGAAATTTTTTCCCTACTTCCCTTGGAGAAGTTTAATTTGGACAAAGTGAAGCCCAGTGATTCAAAAAAGGAGAAGGAGGACGAAGAAAAACGAAGGTATAGGTTGATCCCGAGGACTTTTACTAACTGGCTACAGGCCTTTGCGATCTTAGCCAGCGTGATCGGGGAAAAGGAGCCGGAGCATTGTTCCGCCCTATTTGGTTATATGGACGCGATAGGGGAGGCGTATAGAGTATACGGAGGTTTAGGGTGGTTTAGATATGACGAGCAGTTCCAGCAACGGAAGGCTCTGCGGCCTAGTGTCCGGTGGGATCACAAGGATATTTCCTTGTGGATGCAGTTAATGACGGCTCTGGCTCAGCCCTTTCGAGGGGGTGCCGGGAGCCCGGGTGCAAGCGGCGGGTCCCCGGCTGGGCAGAAAAAAGGGGCTTGTTGGCCATATAATGAGGGACAGTGTAAGTTCGGGGCCTCATGTCGGTTCAAACATGAGTGTTCCGGATGTGGAGGTTCCCACTCTTTGGCCAGGTGCTTCAAAAAAGGTAAAGGAAAGGCGGGGGAGGGGTTTGGAAAAAGGGAGGACGCCGGTGAGGGTAGAGGCGATGCTTCCCTATTTAAATAGATATCCGGATGTTCGTGCGGTAGAGTTGTTGGCGAGTGATTTTTCTGAGGGTTTTCGGATTCCGTTTGAATCTGAGGCGCCGGTGTTTCGCCCGGGGAATTTGAGGTCCGCAAAAAAACATCCTGAGGTGGTGAAGGAAAAGCTGCAAAAGGAGGTGGAGTTGGGGAGGATGGCGGGCCCATTCCAGGACCCGCCATTCTCCAACTTAAGGATTTCCCCCCTTAGGGTGGTACCTAAAAAGAAGCCGAGCAAATTTCGGCTCATTCATCATTTATCTTATGCGACGGGACTGTCGGTGAATGATGGGATATCACCAGAGTTGTCGGCGGTATGTTATGTATCGTTCGATAAGGCCTTGGAGTTGGTAAGGGTTGCAGGGCAGGGGGCCCTGATGGCAAAGGCGGATGTGGAAGCAGCTTTTCGTTTACTCCCGGTACATCCAGAGAGCCTTCATTTCTTAGGGTGTATGTGGGATGGTGATTACTATGTGGACCGCTGCCTGCCGATGGGTTGTTCCATTTCGTGTGCTTATTTTGAGGCATTCAGTACTTTTGTGGAATGGGTTGTCAGGGATGTGGCAGGAGTCCATTCAGTGATTCACTATTTGGATGATTTCTTTTGCGTTGGTCCAGCGGGCTCTTCGGTTTGCTCCTTGTTGTTATTCACGTTAGAGCGGATCGCGCGGAGCCTGGGTATTCCGTTGGCGAAAGAAAAAACGGAGGGGCCGGTGACGGCTGTGTTTCTTAGGAATTGAAATTGATACACTGGCGATGGAATGCCGGTTGCCGGAGGGGAAGCTTCTGGATTTGAAGGCGTCGGTCCGGTTTTTGTCTCAGGCTAAGAAGGTGCGGTTGCGGGATTTGCAGTCAGTGCTCGGGAAATTGAATTTCGCTTGTCGCATTATGCCGATGGGGCGGATATTTAATAGGAGACTGGCGAGCGCAACCGCGGGGGTAAAAGCTCCAAATCACTTTGTCAGAGTGACCAAGGTGATGAAGGGGTATTTGTTGGTTTGGGAGTGGTTTTTAGACCGGTATAACGGTCGGACCCTTTGGATGAGCAAGGCATTGTCCAATAGCCAGCTGGAATTGTTTACGGACGCGGCTGGAGCGACGGGTTTCGGAGCAATTTTTCAGACGCGTTGGTGTGTGGGAAAGTGGCCACGGCTTTGGGTGGAAAAAGGTTTGGTAAGGAATTTGGCGCTGCTGGAACTGTTTCCCATTATTGTGGCGGTGGAGTTGTGGGGCCCCGCATTTGCAGGAAAAAGGGTTTACATGCATTGTGACAGCATGGCGGTGGTGCATTCCATCAATGCACTGTCGGCAAAATCCCCACCGGTTGTGGGGTATTTAAGGCATCTGGTGTTGCGTTGCTTGGAGTAAAACATTTGCGTGGTTGCTCGGCATGTGCCCGGGGTTCAAAACGAGGTGGCTGACGCGCTATCACGGTTTCAGTTTTGCAGGTTCAGGAGGCTGGTGCCGGGAGCGGACGCGGATGGAGAACCCTGCCCGGAATGGCTGTGGGACCTGGCATCGGTGTAGCGTTTGAGGGAATTAGGAGATCGGTGGCCGAGGCTACTTGGTGCCGATATCAGGCGGTTTGGAGGGAATGGGAAGAGTTGGAAAGTGGGGACTTCATGGAGCCTGGTTACACGGGCCGAGTGTTGGGGGTCCTGACGTTAATTAGTGGGGATTTTTCGGCAGGTCGGTCCGTTTCGGTGATTGGTTATAAGTTGGCGGCGTTAGCCTTCTTGTTTCGGATGCAAGGGGCTCGGGATGCAACTACGGATTTTCTGGTGCGGCAGGCAATGAAGGGTTTTCGTAAGGGGGCTCAGTCGCGTGACATGAGGCGGCTGGTGTCATTGCCAATGTTGGTTCGTTTGGTGGGGTGTTTAAGTGAGTTGTGTTCGTCCCCTTATGAGCGGGTGTTGTTTTCGGTAGCTTTTGTATTGGCGTTTTTTGGGGCCTTTCGCATTGGTGAATTGGTCAGCCCGACTAGGCAAGCGATGGGTGGTTTGTTGATGGAGGATGTAATGCTGGGGGAGGACAGGGTGGAATGTCGGTTTTGTTTTTCGAAAACGGATCAGAGGGGCCGGGGGCGCTTAGTAGTGCTGTTTGCATTGCCGGGGCACCAGTTATGCCCGGTATTACAGGTTTCGAAGTTTTTAAGGGTGCGCGGTGGTTACCCCGGTGTTTTCCTTAGGCATATGGACGGATCTGCTTTATCGCGTTACCAATTCATTGCGGTGCTGAAGACGGCTTTAGCAGGGGTGGGGGAGGAGCCAAGTGAGTACGGGTCTCACTCCTTCCGGATTGGGGCATCAACGGAAGCCGCTAGGTGGGGTTTGAGTGAGGATTGGATCCGGCGGATTGGGAGGTGGGAGTCTTCCAGGTTTCGCTTGTACATTAGGCCTCACCTGGTCAGGTGATGGTTCATAAGTGGGGGGGATTCCTTGTTTGCGTTTTGATTCTGGTATGCGCTAATTTCTTGTTCTGTTGCTGTTTTTATTGTGGTCTTTATATTTTGTAGGTCCATGCCTTGTGTGGATCCTCGGGCACTCCTATGTGTATTGGGGAGCGTTGCGGGCGGATGTTTGTCGCGACGGTCGGCAGCTCAGAGTGGCGGTGGCTTGGAATTCGGGGCATGACCTGGGGTAGAGTGCGCCCCAAGGTGGCTTATTATAGCCGCATTGATCGTGACCCGGATGTGTTAATTTTACATGTGGGTGGGAATGATTTGGGAGTGAGGTCGGCGAGAGAAGTAAAAAGGGACATAAAGCTGGATCTGTTACATTTGTGGAGGGCGTTTCCGGGTATTGTAATTGTTTGGTCGGACATCATAGCCCGGACGCAGTGGCGTTTCGGGAGGTCGGTGGACCGTATTAATAGGGCTCGGAGCAAATTAAACCGGGCAATTGGCAAGTTCGTGGCGTGGAACGGTGGTTTGGTGGTGTGGCATAGAGAACTGGAGGAGTCCACTGAACAGTATTTAAGGCGAGATGGGGTCCATCTCACGGACGTGGCGTTAGATTTGTGGATGTTGGGTTTGAGGGATGGTCTGGAGCAAGCGCTGGGGGTGTGGAGGGCCCAGGCCAAGTAAGGGTGTCACTTGGCCGGTCTGTGGCGGGGTGATAGGTCCGTCAGAGAGGTTGGGAGTACCGACAGTCGGTTTGTTGGTACGAAGCCGCTCAAGGGGAGTGGCTTCGTATTGGATGGGAACTTGTGGGCGGAGGTCCTGCAGGTTCTGGGTAGGGGTAATTAACGATGGAACGTTGTTACCCCTCACCTTGGGCCGGTTGGTCACGGCCGAGGTGGTCCTCTGGGCCGGTTGGAGGTTACGGCCGGGGGGTTAGGAATGATGGTTGGCCTCTCGGACGGATCTATCGGTGGTTTGGTTATAAGGGTATATATGTATAAGGTTATGTTTAACAATTGGGTGGCATGTTGAGCCACGAGTTTTGGTATACATATATACGGTTAAATAAAGCTGTGGCCATTCGTTCAATAAAGTCGTGGTTATCGTCTTTATTTAAGTAAATATGGAACGGGGGGAGGGGGAGTTTTGGCATTGTAACCTGCTTATCCCTTATAGATGCGTCATGAGTTGTATTTCTATGTTTGGTTTATTATGCATGTTCCTTGGTGTCACCATGTCTAGAATGGTAACAGTAATGTGTATTGTATAATGGAAAATATATGTGGAACATATGGCACTTCATGGGTTAGTAGTCATTTTGTTGCTCATGGCTTACTGTAGGTTTATTTTTTTTTATTTTTTTAAATTATAAGGAGATGAATGATTATTCAGTGGTTTAAGATTTTTACTGGTGAACTTGTTTTCTTTCTCATGGTCATTGTGTTATCATGTCACTATATGAGTGTTATGGGTTGTTGTTTTTATACACATGGATGTATGTTCCTATTTTTTACAATTGATGCAATACAAGACTAATGTCTAATTTTTTGGAATCTACAATTGTTAGAATTTGTGTTCTTATTTTTTTTTTTTACAGTGGATCTTGTCAAACGGTGATGGCGCTCAGCCCGTGACCAGTTCAGAAGAGAATATAACCCTGTGGCCACCTCAGCTGCCGCTGCAAAAAAGAAAAAATATGTCCATTATGAAAAACTGAGCTTCCTTATGCCCATTATGGAAGTACCAAAGTAGGTTTAAACCATTACATCACATGGAGGTTTTATTTAAAAGGCACACAGTAATTTTTTTTTTTTTTGTCATCAAAGTACAGAGGATAACCTGGAAGATAGTGAGGAAGCCCAGTCAGCAGTATAAACAGCGACCTCTGCTTCTGAGATGGAGCCAACCTCATATCAACCACCAACAATCCCCAATACCAGCCAGCCAGACGCAGAAGAAATGTCCTCTGATTTGGGTTTGGGCACAAGTCAATCCAGTAATGTAATTGCAGGCCAGTCTACAGGGCAACAAAGTGGCCCTTCACCAGTTCTTGCAGAGAGTAGTCCACAGCAACATGCAGGCACACAGCCAAGAATATCAACTAATACCATGCGCACAGTAGCACAATCTATCCGTGGTCGCAGACATAGGCGTTATGAAGATTTATGTTCCCTGCCAGATATCATTGATACCAGAATTATACACATGATGAATTCACTGATACCAGAGAGTGATGGAGAGAGATTTTGCGGCTCCTTTTCTCCCTCTCTTGCATTGGTTGCTCCTGATAGGCAGGACAGATTGAGGGCGTCCTTAATAACACTAATATCTGCTACCCAACGTGAGCCAGAACCCATTTATTGTTTTGAAGTGATAGAACAATGGAGAGCCAATCCACGTGGCCCACACACAAACACAACTCAACAAACTGTGGACAGCCAAACAGATGAACATTTCTCTAATTTCCAACTTAATCCTGTAGTGCAGGGGGGCGTGGCCAGCAGGCAGCATGAGCGGTCTCATCTGAGAGCAGCTCCGCAGTCCAACGCTGATATATACTATTAATCCTGCCGAAATTGGTGCCTAAATACACCTCCGGATTACCTGTGGTGCGATGAGCATTCTGATCGGTACCATGAGTAGAGGTCGCAGTGCTGCGGCGGCTGAGAAGCTGAAGAAGTTTGCCCGAGACTCCCAGCAAGATGGCGCCGGCAAACAGGCAGAGCGGGAAACCAGTGAGGCGGAGGAGGAGGAGAGTATGGAGGTCGGATCCAAGGAATCGCAGGAGCTAACCTTACAGCAAGTTACTTCGCAATTACTTGCAGCGATCCAGGATTCAAAAGTGTCGTTGACGGGTAAAATCGAGGAGGTTGAGATCGATGTGGGTCTCCTCAGGCTGGATTTGCAAAACCTGAGAGAGCGGGTAAAGGAGACGGAGCAGCGGATCTCCACGCTGGAAGACAACGCAAGAGCGACGCCGGGCAGATTGTCCTCTTTGGAAAGCGCGGCAAACAACTGGGCGCAGAGGGCTGCTGATCTGGAAAATCGCCTGCGTCGCAATAATTTAAGAATCCTAGGGATGCCGGAGAGGGCAGAAGGGAGCGACCCATGTAAGTTCATGGAAACATGGCTCTCCGAAACTTTCCCTGATGCGACATTGTCAGCGGCATTCGCCATAGAAAGAGCCCACCGGGTACCGGCCAGACCTCCTTCCCCGGGAGCGCAGCCTAGACCCCTCCTGGCCCGACTGTTGAGCAGCAGGGATAGAGATGTGATCCTTGGTGCGGCGTGACGCAAGGGCCCGATCTTACACAACAACGCTCCCATATTGATCTTCCCTGATTTCTCTGCGTCTCTCCAGAAAACGAGGGCATCCTTCATTCAGGTGAAAAAACGCCTTAGAGAACACCAAATTGCTTACTCCATGATCTTCCCAGCCCGTCTCAGAGTGGTTCATCAAGAGCGATCCCTGTTCTTTACTTCTCCTGCGGAAGCGGATGACTGGATCAACACACTGAAGAGGAAGCGCTGATGCGTTACAGTCACGGGCGATGCCTGGAGGGTCGTTGTCGTGATGGCGTCGCGGTTCTGATTCACTTATTTCATCTTCTTTGGAGTGAGGTCGGTAATGCGATTCTAATCCTTGGGACGTCGTGTCTGAAATCACTGTTATGATCGTTTTAGGATCATCCTACGCAGGTACTCGGCGTCCCTTGATACTGAAGGCGCGAAATATTTTTGTTTGTTTCATCCCTCCTGGCATGTGAGTGGAGCGGGGCGCGGGATCGCAATTGCGTTCACGTCCTGATCTTCTGGTTCCAGTTCGTTGAGAAGCTGATGAACTCATCGGGATGCGCTGGTGCGCTTGTGACCCCCCCGGAGGCATGTGAGTTTCCGGATGCGCCTATTATTGGTCCTCCATTGAGCCGGTTTCCAGGTTTGGCCCTCCTCGAGAGTGGGCAGCTTGGGGTCGCACCTTTGAATGTGACGGGTCCTACGTTCCCCGTGATCATTGTTTAGCCCAGTTTGAGCTTCGGATTACTCGTCGCTGATGGGACCGGATCGAGTTGACATCAGACGGGACATGGGCCAGACCGCTGTTGCGGCACCCTGAACTCTTTCATGCGATCTTGTTTTATCCTGTATTTTTTTTGATCCAAATTGGGACTTTACTCTGGGCTCGCAGTATTTGGCAACGCACTTAAGTTCATAATGTTGAATTTTGTTTTTTAGAGCTATACTAAGTTTCTAAGGTTACCATACATCAATAACTTATAGCCTAAGGTTACCTGCAAACTCTTCTCTTATTTCCTTCACACTCCCACTTCTTCCTTCCCCCTCCCCCCTTATCAGCTTAATCCCTCATTCCCTTTCATCTCACCCCCCTACTCCCTTCTTGTTCTCTTATTCTCCTTCTACCTTCAGTCTCCCCCTGCTCTTTTCTCCAGCCTCCCTCTTCTCCCTTCCTCTCTTTCCCCCCAGTTCCTCCCAGTTTGCCCTCAGTCACTTTTTCTCCTCCTCATATCTCTATATTCTCTCTTTCTCGCCCCCCTCCTCTAACCCTTATTTCAATTTCTCCCCTCTCTCTTTCTCTCCCCTACCCTTTTCTCTTTTTTCCTCCTCCCCCCCCCCTTTTTTTTTTTTTTTTCCTCCTCTTCCCTCCTCTTCTCCCCTCCCCCTCTTTTTCTATCCTCTTCTTTTTCTCTCTTACTTCTATCCCCATCTATTCTTGGTCCTTTCACTTATGCACGATTAAAGGCTATGCTGCAGGGTAATTCATTTTATTGGACTGCAGGAGAAGCTTAAGTCCTTGTTTGAGGACACCCCCGTACCAAGTACACCATCTATCCACGTTGGTTCACCCTAGTCGTTGCTAGAGAAAATCTCTCCTGGTCACACTACTGGACCAGTTCTTATCGGCTGTGTGTGCGCAACCGATAGTTTGTATTTAAGGGTACGTTTACCCAAGTTCTACTGTAGGTTAAGTTTTTGACATTTTCCTAGCAATTCAGCAAGTGGCATCTTTCAATGGCTTTAAGCTTGATGACATGGAATGTTAGGGGACTGGGCACATCCAGGAAACGGGCGGCAGTATTCGCCCATATCAAAAGATCCAAAGCTCAGATTGTATGTTTACAAGAGACCCATTTATTGTTGGAAACCACTAGAGTGCTTCAGAAGCCTTGGGTTCAATGGGCAGCTCACTCTGTTCATTCCTCATATTCTAGGGGAGTATCGGTACTAATTCATAAAGCTGTGCGGTGGGACCCGGGTAAGATGATAAAGGATAATGATGGGAGGTATGTGTTTATTCAGGCTCACATCGATGGGGTTATGATAGTGATCTTAGCCATATACATCCCCCCTGCGATGGGAATCTCGATTCTGTATGAGGCAGCTAAGTTTGCCTCACAATTCCCACAAGCCTTGGTGATCTGCATGGGGGACTTCAATTTGATTAATAACACAGGACAGGATAGATTCAACACCCGACAGGTCCCGATCTCCCCCACGATACAAACTAGACTGAGTGCATTCTTACAGGAGGTGGGATGGTGCGACATGTGGCGGTTTTTTAACCCAGTACTGAGAGAATATACATGTTATACCCCAGGGAAAAACTCATTATCTCGAATCGATTACATTTGTGGAAATGAAAGAGTCTGTGCCCATATACAATTGGTATGTCATCTCCCCAGATCAGTATCAGATCACTCCCCGGTATTTGTAAGCATTAAATGGGAAGGATGTAAATCTCGTAAACTGTCACGGAAGATTAACCCTTGGTGGCTTTCACTCTTTGGTACCAATGATAGGATTCCTGATCAGCTCAGGGCATACACAGAAATGAACTCCGTGGAAGAGAATCACTCGGCCTATTGGGACGCGCTCAAGGCGTATTTGAGGGGATGCTGTCACTCCTCTATCTCTTATATCAAGAAACAGGCGGCCAGAGAGGAGGAGGAACTGGCCACCCAAAATAGAGTGCTCGAACATAGATTCACCTCGGACCCTTCTGAGGAAAACAAATCTCAATGGCTACAGGCTGGGAGGAAATATCTGTTGTACTTGCAAGATAAGGCTAAGAGACATGTATTCTTCACGAGCCAGAGATATTTTGAGCAAGGGAACCAATCCAGTAGTTTACTAGCGTTCCTGGTGCGTCAATCCAATAGCTCACCTGCGGTCCTTAAGATCAGAGACCCTAGTGGCGAATCAATCACTTCCGTCAATGGTATTCTGGAGGTGTTTCTGGACTTCTATAGGAACCTGTATGAGTCCAGGCTGACCGTGTCAAGGGAGGAGATCGCTGATTACTTACGAGATCTAGAGTTTCCCAGACTGACTTCGGCCCAGAGATCGGCCCTGGATGAGCCCATTAGTATGGAGGAGATGGTGGAGGCGATGGGGGCCCTCAATAGGGGTAAGGCGTCTGGGCCAGACGGACTCCCGATTGAAATTTTTGACAAATATCGGGGGGAGCTGGCTCCAGCCCTCCTGGAGACGGTTGAGGCTTCGTTCCACAGGGGACGGTTGCCTGATTCCTTTTATGAGGCAACCATCGTCCTACTATTGAAACCAGATAAGGATCCATTGGATTGTGGCTTGTACAGACCGATCTCTTTGTTGAACTCTGATTACAAAATTCTTACCAAAATTCTAGCAACTAGACTCAATAAAGTGATCTCCTCTATAGTACATGAGGATCAGTCGAGATTCATTCCGGGTAGGAGTACCTCGGATAATCTGAGGAGGGCGCAGGTGGTCTTACAGATGGGCATCAAGTTAGATGAGGATTGGGCTCTGGTCTCCCTGGATGCGGCCAAAGCCTTTGACTCTATAGAATGGCCATACCTGCTGGAGGTGTCCCCTATCCCCTCTCCTGTTCGCCCTTGCCATGGAACCGCTGGCGGTGCGCATTCGGGCGGACCCAATTTACCAGGGAGTGAGACACTGTAAGGGAGATGAACGTTTGTCTCTGTATGCAGACGACTTGCTACTGTTTGCATCTGATCCGGATTCCTCCATTCCTAGAGCCGTGCAATTAATTGACCGATTTGGGGAGTTCTCGGGTCTGTCAATAAACTGGTCAAAGTCGTACCTCCTCTTTCTGTCTCGAAACAGAGAGGAACTGGTGAACAATCGTATATGTAGGGTTCCAGTGGTGGATCATTTTAAATACCTTGGAATTATACTGGCGGGAAGCCCTTCGGAGATGATAGCAAGAAATATTGCCCCCTTATTATCACACTTCGGGGAGAAATTTAATAGATGGAGCCAACTCCTGCTCTCAGTGGCGGGAAGGATTAACCTCCTTAAAATGATAGTGCAACCAAAGTGTCTCTATATGACCCAGCATGTATTTGTACAGATTCCCCGCTCTTTCTTTCGGTCCCTGGAATCTTTAATGATTACCTTTGTCTGGGGCACATCCAGATCAAGGGTCCAATTGGCCAAATTACAGAGACCCAAGGACATGGGGGGTATGGCCCTTCCTGATCTTTATATATACTACCTGGCCGGACAATTGAAATATCTGGGTCAATGGACACTCCCCGGGGTTAGGGGTTCTCCGGAAGGACTCCTGGCAGAGTTCACAGGTGTGGATCTCCTGTGGCCGTTGTTGACGGATCACAGGAGGGCCCCTGAGGGTCGTGTCCTCCCGATGCACAAATTGGGGGCCAAGATCTGGAAAGAGGCTAAAGCCATATTCGGATTTCATGATGTACCAACTGAGACACCCATATGGGATAACCTGGACCTTCCACACTTTTGTGGGTTGCCGGGGTTTGGCGAATGGAGGAATCGCGGAATAGTCTCCCTGGGATCACTGGTCCGGGATGGTGAACTCCGCCCCTTTGCACAACTGCGTACGGAATTCGATTTACCGGAATCTCATGGGTTTCAGTATCTCCAGATTAGGCACGCCTTTCGGGCTCAGTTCTCTGGTCGTGGGGTTAGATTCTCTTCCTTTCCAGTCATTGGAATTATTAGATCACAGGGCCCTGGTGGTCTTATTTCTAAACTATACTCCTCCCTCATTCGGGCCAAGGCCAGGAACAGTCCTCTTTCTGTCCAAGGGAGGTGGAGTGCCAGGATCCCTGAAATTGATGATGTAGTGTGGGACGACATTGTCGAATCCCACACGTTGGTCTCTCCTGCAGTTAATAATAGACTGATTCAGTTATATATAATACACCAAAGTTATATCACTCCCCAGAGACTGAACAAGATGAAAAAGACGAATAAATTAGTGGGGATGGGCTGTCCGAGATGCGGGAGAGACGGTGCGGATTTCTGGCACATGATATGGGATTGCCGAGTCATTCTCTCCTATTGGAGTGAGATTGTAACGACTCTTTCCGCCATACTTCAAAAAGCGGTTGCTATGTGCCCAATCCTGTGTCTATTTGGGGTGGTAGATGTACACTCCTGGTCCCAAGATGAGAATCTATTAATAAAAAAGGTCCTTTTTCTGGCCCGGAAGGGCATTATACTAAATTGGATGAGCACTCGTCCCCCAACTAGAGCCTCTTGGATTGCATTGGTAAATGCTATAATTCCGTCAGAACAATTTGTTTATAAGACAAGAGCCTCTTTAAATAAATTCGACAAAATATGGGGTAGATGGATGGGATCGCCCTTGACTGGAGGATCACCCGGCTCCCTGGCTGATAACCTACGGTCGGTATTATCGCAATAATAGCCAATAATGCCCCAGTGGGCGGAAAGGAGACACATGTGATTCATGATACACTGTATCAGGGATATTACGAGATCCCTGAATCCTGGGTTGCACTCTCCTTGTTAACATGGGATTTTTGCCTCAAGATGGATATATCTCGCGAGCTGACACCTTTGCTATGTTTAATGTACTAAAAAATAAAAATCCTGTAGTGCAACAAACACATATACAGTGTCCATCTTCTTCTATGGTAACTGATGTACAAATTAGGCCAACATTTGTCCCACATCAAACAGGTACATTAATGACACAAAGGCCATCTCAACAGCCAACATTTGTCCCACAAATACCCCAACAGACACCAATGCAAACCTCTTTTAACTATCCTAGTATTGTTAGTAATGTTCATAGACTACCTCAAATGATTCAACAACCAACAGCATACCATGTTCCTAATAATCTACAACAACAGTACTTTCAACAACAGACTTACCCAACTAACTTCACATACACACATACTCAGCCTCTTCCAACACATCAATATGTACCACCTACACTCGGTCTTCCATCTGCTCAAACAACTGCCTCATTATTTGTTCCAAGTACAACAACTGTTACTAGTGGAAACACTGATCAGTCACTCACTACATCTACTGTTGTGCAGCAAACATATTCTGTAGGTGTCAATGCAATGGAGCCTACACAGGAAAACATCACTAGCCTAGAGGATTTAGTTGAATCACAATGTGATATTGTATGTATTATATTACATTTTGGTATGTTTTCTAGGGTATTGCTGGTGGGGAAACATATCAAAATGTAACACATTACTTTCATTTACAAAAATTCAATACAAATTACTCTATCACTTCAAAAACAATACCTGCCTGTTAGAATGATGCCTTGCTCTGGACATGTTGTTTGGACCATCCATTAGAATAAACTGGGTTTAGGGAAAAAATGCACGCACATAAACTACTACACTAACATGCAGACACCTTTATTATTAAAAATCCAGCCACTATGCAGTATCTGCATATTGTCTGGTCCCATACTTGTATTCCAATAGTGTCAAACAAATTATGTTTGCGTGACATTATTGCATAATAAAGTATGGTGTTTTGTATGGGCTAATGTCCCTGACAAAATTGTATTTAAAAAAAAAAAATACAGGGTGTCTTGCAAAAGATAACATACATACATAGGTAAAATAATAATTCTCGACTAACTTTTTCAAATCAAAATTGCCATAATTTTATTAGTCATGTACATTCAGTAGTACTGTTTTTAGATTAACAAAAAATTCTGATGTTAAAACAATATAGTTATATCACAATAGCTTATGGGGACCACAAACACAACCAACCAACCAACCAAAAAACCTCAAAATATACCTATGTATGGTCATTTTCTCTTTTGTAATACATATGTGTTTGTGCCTATGTAACCAAGTGATACAAAACTATAACAATGTCAAATTTATACATTACTATGGCGATTTAAACTAAAATAGTCTTTAAACTGATTCCTCACTTGTAGACCAGAAGTGGACACAGTGGTTCTGACACTACCATTCTCTACAAATGGTGCATTTAAAGCAGGCAACTCCTCAATGTCTTCGTCATTGCTTTCATGTAATCTACAGTAATTATGTAACACTACTGTCGATTTACTGACAGCCTTGACGGTGGTTGGTTGGAGTTGGATGGTGGTTTGATAAATGTGCCATCTTGAGGCCAAAATGCCAAATGCACGTTCAACATAGCAACGTGCTCTGGCCAATTTGCTATTAAATAGGGCTTTTGATGTGTCCAGTCCCCTTCTGGGATATGGACGCATCAAATGCCTAGACAATGCAAACCCCTGATCTGCAACCATTACAAAAGGGACAATTGGGCCATTAGTACCAGGCAATGGTCTTGGTGCAGGCAAACTTAAACTATCAGACATTAATCGTCTTGCTAAATGTGAACTTCTGAAAATGCGTGCATCTGAGGCACTGCCATAGGCCCCAATATCAGCAAATAAAAAGCAATAGTTTGTATCTATCATGGCCAAAATAACTACAGAAAAATATTTATGATAATTAAAATATCTTGATGCAGAGTTTGGTGGTTTCTTCACTCTAATGTGTTTTCCGTCAATGGCACCAATACAATTAGGAAAAGCTGTTTTCTCCAAAAATTCATCTGAAATGTGCATCAAATCCTGTGTTGAAGGCAGCTGCATGACATGATACCTAAAGGTCTCCCATAGCACAGTGCAGGTATGCAGGATAATCTTGCCAATTGTGGACCTTCCCAATAAGAATTCGAAATGTAGACTGCTGAAGGATTGGCCAGTTGCTAGGTAACTGAAATAGAATAAAAACATGACATTACTTTGACTATTCATGTAATGTATATTTCACACCAAATATTTGTATCATCCAATGACTGGCGAGATACTGTGTATGTTTTTTTATAATTTCTTTGGTTGGTAAAAGCATATGTGATCCTTACTTTCCATATTGGAAAAATATTTAATTTTGTGTTTAATAAAACAAGCTTGTTTGAGTTAAGCCTCTTGTTTCTTCAATTTTGGTAGAGATAGAATGGTAGATGTGACTTTTCAGATCTTAATTTTAAATTGCACTATGGTTAAGTGATCTACAACATGATGCCATAGCGACTTTACATGTATTTCAATATAACCGTTAAAGCATGAGTATACATGACAACACCTACCGTAAAGTCACCAACAGTCGTTCCTCAGGGGAGATGCTGAGGCGCATAGAGGTGTCCTGATGCTTCAAACGATGGTACACAAGGCCAAGGATGTTGTCAAATTAATTCATGGTGAGATGGCAGTAGGCTTGGAATTTAGGAGGAAATTTACGCATTTCTCCATAAAAAATATTAAAATGCCCATGTGTTTTCCTGAGCTTCACAAGGGGGTGAATCCACATCCTTCTCTCCAGTGGTGGCTCTTCTTCAATCATATGTCGCCTAACCCCAAATCTCCTAGATATCAACCAGAGCAAATACATGGTTGCTTCATTGGAGAGAGACATTTTGGAGTGTGTCTAATGTGAGAATGAGCTCAGAAGCCATGTTTTTAAAGGTTTTTTTATACAAACTAAACAAATTGGGTAATTAATTGACCAATTTAACACACCAGGAGCACATTTAGAAGGGCTAACAAGGTTATTTGTGTGAAAATACGGATCTGAACAAACGGACGGCATACGGACTGCACACGTACGTATTTTGTGTCAATACGGACATTCAACACGTACACACGGCTCGCATACGCCATCACACGGATGCCATACGTACCGGAGAAACGCCCCAAAAATACGGAACACGGACCCGAAAAAAGGACCGTGTCATACGGACGTTTTTTTTGTTTGCGGAAGTGTGTTTTAGGCCTTACACATTTTGGGGGCTCGACCAGTCAGTGTGCAGAATGTCAGATACAGGGGAGATACCGGTCAGTCCGGGGCAGCAGAGCAGGGAGAAGCCATTGGGCACCGGCCTCCCGGATGCCTCAGCCTGGTTGCATCGTCCTCGGCAGAGATAAAATGTGTTTTTATCTGAAATGTGGAAGCATCAGAGTAAAATATACACGACTGCAATAATGGAGCCGGTGTCTGATTCCTTCCACGCGGGGGTCGTGCAGGAGGAATCAGCTGTCAGATTCCTTACCTGGTAGCAAAAAACCATTGGAGTTTCATATGCTACATGACGTCACCACTGTCTGCACATCACATGGAATGGTTAGGGTATGTTCACACGGGGCATCTTTTATACGACAAATATGCAGTGTTTTTGTCCCAAGAATGCACCAAAAACGCATAAAAAAAACGCAATATGTTTTTGACACGTTTTCACCGCGTTTTGCCCAATGCGGTTTTTAAGTCTAATTATTGACTGTAAGGGTTCAAAAACGAAAACGCAAAAATAATTGACCTGCTGCATATTGAAAAACGCAGCCAAGATGCAGCCAACAAAAGATGCCCAGTGTGGACAGCAAAATCAAAATCCCATAGACTTTGCTGGGAGGAGGAAGTGTATGCAGGGGCATCTTTGTGACCTCAAAAATGCAACAAAAGATGCACTGTGTGAACTTAGCCTTAGTGTCGTTATGAAGGCCATTCTATCAGTGTAATGCATCATCAGCAGCTGAGGTGTATTATGAGGTTCTGCAGCAGCTGAGGTGTATTATGAGGTTCTGCAGCAGCTGAGGTGTATTATGAGGTTCTGCAGCAGCTGAGGTGTATTATGATTTTCTGCAGCAGCTGAGGTGTATTATGAGTTTCTGCAGCAGCTGAGGTGTATTATGGGGTTCTGCAGCAGCTGAGGTGTATTATGGGGTTCTGCAGCAGCTGAGGTGTATTATGAGGTTCTGCAGCAGCTGAGGTGTATTAGGATTTTCTGCAGCAGCTGAGGTGTATTATGAGGTTCTGCAGCAGCTGAGGTGTATTATGATTTTCTGCAGCAGCTGAGGTGTATTATGAGGTTCTGCAGCAGCTGAGGTGTATTATGAGATTCTGCAACAGCTGAGGTGTATTATGAGATTCTGCAGCAGCTGAGGTGTATTATGAGATTCTGCAGCAGCTGAGGTGTATTATGAGATTCTGCAGCAGCTGAGGTTTGTATAATGAGGTTCTGTAGCATCTGAGGTGTGTATTTTGAGGTTCTGCAGCAGCTGAGGTGTGTATTATGGGGTTCTGCAGCAGCTGAGGTGTGCATTATGAAGTTCTGCAGAATATTACATTATTCGGCGTGGATTTATCTTACAAATTTTCCAACAAAAGTATTTGCAGCATTGCCAAATGGGGTGTGCCCAGACTGGT